>NC_135859.1:13076305-13376305 GCF_031162955.1 Sander vitreus | reverse complement strand
CTGGCAGCAAATTGTGAAATGGTTTGTGCAGGCTGAAGAGAGACTGATAACAATGCCAGAAAGTTATTGTGATTGGTACTGAAAAATCTTCCAAATAGCACGTTTGTTTTACACCAGACAAGTGAGTGAGTGATATCTCCTTATTCATATTAAGCAGTCTTCTGAGGATTACAGAGATCGTCCCTTAGAGGTCTGTGTAATGGGATGGCTCAGCTAGATCAGGGTTTTCTCTGCCATTGTACAGCTTAGGCGCACCGCCTAAGCATTTTTGGTAAAAACAAAGTGGAGAGCATTTGGAAGAGCCAACGCTTGTTGTCTTCTGCACATATGTTCCGCATGATGGTTCGCATACAGAGTGACACAAAAGTGTGTCTCTCTCACACACACACACACACACACACACACACACACACAATGCATGTTGCACACGCAGTGGCAGGGGCAACCCACACGTTAGCGAGTGCGGTGGAGAGAGAGAGGAAAAAAGAAAGAAGGTGGTGTGTTGGTTGGTGAGTATGAAGTTAACAGTAATGTTATAGCTGTGCAGTCTGTATACAGTTTATCTGTCAGTGAACAAAAGCTACAACTCCTCAAGACCCAAGCCAAGTTTCCATGTCTTGCTTGCTACCTGCTGGTTAAAGAAAGTGAAGTCGCTCCTACAAATTTTGCTTTAGTGATCTCGCAAATGGGGCGTATGAAGTAATTTGCACCTAAACACAAAAAAAACAAACAGGGAAAACCCATAACAACAAACCTCTGAGCATCACATGAAGACACACAAGAATAAACAGGTGCCTATATGGTCAATGGCAATCCTGAATATAGATGCATATACAACCTATACAGTAAACAGGGCACTAAAAAACGAAAAACATGTTTCATTGCCAAGAAAATAAGGGAAGCCAAAGAATATTGTTCATATAGCAGCAAGTGAATCTGCAAAGTGTGAAAAATGTCTCACAACTGTCATCTGTGTTCTCACTCAGTAAAAGCTAAGTAAAATACAGTCTGATACCATCACATTGTTTACACAGATATTTGTATAGTGATACATTGGTCTTCCAGTATGTCATGTCAGTGCCATCATGTCCACCCTCTGCCCTTAGCACTGAATACTTACTAACTCTTAGTTGACAGCACCTGCATGCTCAGCGCAAAAGCATGGAGGAGGCTTTTCTGTGGCCAGTAAAGTGAGGCTTATATTTTATAGTTCAATTAGTAGGAGTGATTTAAGTTTAAACCAATTTATAAGCTAAATATGTAATGGTGTTTGATTAAATCATATTTGTTAGTTGTTACTGCATCATCCTACCATAGGACAACATACGGTGCTCGCAGGTGAGAAATTGTATGTACATCAAAACTTGGTTTTGCTAGTGCTTTATGGTTATAAAAAGTGGCAATAAGGGGCTCAAAAACACTGAGAAGGGACAACACTGAGCCTTCGTAGACTGTTCAAAAACAGATCCAGGGTGCTTTTGGATCAACATGAAATGCTTGCTTCTGGATGGTGTTTTGCTGCCATTACTGATTCTCCACTCTGTCTTAAAATGCCCATTATTAGGGCGACAGCAGCGAAGGCCCTATTGAAACTGAAGGAATTATTAATATTACGGCAAATGAATTGCCTTTTTGAGGGGCTTAACATACTCAAAAACTCACCAAAAGTGGCGGTTGCATCAAGCCTGGTGAAAATGTACGTATTTTAAGGGTTTCGGGAATAGGCACACAAAAATGGCTCGCTAGCGCCCCCTACAAAGTTAAAAAAAATGGAGCCCCTGCAGTACGTTTAACGTACACTCACGAACTTGGTACACATATGTATCATGTCAAGAAGTACAAAAAAGCTCATTGGAGCCATACCCTAAACCCAACAGGAAGTCCGCCATCTTTAATTGAAAGTTGTTGGCCATTTCCACGTCGTACTTTAACGAACTCCTCCTAGAGATTTCATCCGATCAACTTCAAATTTGGTCTGGGCCATCTTAACGTTAAAGATGAAAATTTATTAAAATAAAAACTTTTCGTCATAGGGCATGGCCGTGGCGGGGCAGCCATTTTGTGCGTTTTGTCATTGAAACAGGAAGTGGGTGTAACTTGAGTGCACATTGTCCAATTGGCTCAAAACTTTTCAGGATTGATAAGAGTCCAACCCTGACGACATCTACAGTCCGATATTGGCTCAAAGTCATAGCGCCCTCTAGTGGCAACAGGAAGTAGGCCTAAAAGTCAAGGTGCTATACTTTAACAAACTCCTCCTAGAGATTTCATCCGATGGACCTCAAATTTGGTCTGTACCATCTCAACACCTTAAAGATGAAAATTTATTAAAAGAAAAACATTTCGTCAAACGATGTGGGCGTGGCAGCCATTTTGAGTGTTTAGCGATGAACGAGAAAGTGGATGTAACTACAGTGTACATTGTCATATCTGCTTGAAATTTCCCACAATCAACAAGAGTCCAGGCCTGAGGACATATACAGGCCAATATTGACTTTTGGTCATAGCGCCCCCCGCTGGCAACAGGAAATCAGCCTTATATGACAAACATCATCCGATTTACATGAAACTTACCCCCAATTTCCACTGGATGCGGAACAGCTGCGGAACGGCTCCGGAACGGCGGCGGAGTCATTAGGTTTCCTACCTATTCCTACACCTTGAAAACACAGCACAGAGTTGTTTCCCCTCTACTCCTCTGGATGGAAACAAACTGTTGTTGGTTTTGTGGTTCTATTCTATGTGAATTCGCAAGATCTTGTGGGTCCTCGTGACTACAGCTGTCAGTCATGGCCGCAGCCGCGCCGCAACAAATCCGGACCTAGTGGGTATTGACGGACGGCGGAGCACGCAGCCGTTCCGCAGCGGAGCCGGTCCGCAGACGTTCTGCATTCAGTGGAAATCCGGAGTTAGCACTTATGTAGGCAACGCCCCCTTTCATAACACTTGAACCAGTTAAGGTAGAGTCTTGTGTGAGGTGTCATTGAACTCAGCAGAGAGTTCCTTTTTCATTGGTGATGGTTTGGCCCGCCCCTCTGTGCTTAAGCGACATCCCCTTTCATAACTGGTGACCCGTTTATGGTAGAGTCTTATGTAAGGTATCAATGAACTCAGCAGAGACTTCCTTTTTTATTGGTAAAGGTTTGCCCCGACCCCTATGCTTTGTCCACACCCCCTGTCACAGCTAATGAACTGTATGACGTAGAGTCTTGTGTGAGGTATCATTGAACTCAGCAGAGAGTTACCTTTTCATTGGTGACGATTTGCCGTGTCTGAGTGCCGTGCAAATGCACGGTCGCAAGGAGTGGCGACCGCCAGTAACCCCGACGCGCTTAGAGGTGCGAGGGCCCGTCCATCGCTGCTTGCAGCTTTAATTTGTAATTACTTTTACAGGGGCCCATTCTTTCATTTTCTCAAACTGAAGAAAGCAACAGTGAGGGCTGTTCCATTTCAACTTTAGTTGATATATTGCATTTTTTCCCTCGCTCAGGCACAAAAAGGGTCCTTTTATGACTTGGAACTTCACCGAAGTGACATGACAAACGACAACGTGCTGATGTGGAACCTTACAGTATGCCCCTGGCCACAGAGACCCCCTCCTTGTTTTGTGTCAACCTTGTCTCTGGGTGCATACATCACTGTGATGCATGGATCAGAACAGAGGTGTCAGACTACCTGTGTGCTTCTGTTAGCTTCTTGTAAAGTCAAGTACAGTCAAGTCTCCCATAATGTTTGGTCATAAATCTCAGCTTTGACTGAAAAGCAGCCATTTGTTTGATGCCACCCTAGTTTAACAGATATTGTAATGAAGTATTGCGCATGCCTGTCTGCATGTTAAGGTGTTACTTTAATCTCAGTTACTTTTAGTTTCACTTCCATGTTCAATGGATATGAATATCTGTAATTCCGTGATGCAGACGTATTTCTGAAAAGACGTTTGCTCACAATGTTTTGCAGACAAAACTGGAAACCATCTGTATCATTTATAATTCATGTCAGGGATTTTAATGAATCAATAGGCACCAGAACTAAATTAAATACATGCACATTTAGAAGAAGCTGTCTCTGAACACTGTGTGACAAAACAACATGTGTTCTCACATTATTGCTCATATTAAATTCAATCCAGTAAATGTCTCGCTCTCCCTCTCTCTATAATGAGCTGTCTTGATGGGCTCAGGACAGAACAGGTGAGCTCTCACTGCTCATTATCCAGGCGGACAGGTAGTCAGCCAAAATGTACGGGAGGGAGCAGGGCAGCCTATTCCGATCTGTCGTCATGGTGACTGCTACAACCGCTAATGAGACCCCTGCATCCGTCACTATCCAAACCACTGTCTGTTAGAGTTTATAAAAAAATCTCTGGACTTGTTTATTTTTGCTAGCTGGCGTTCCCACTATGCAAGATATACTAACTGCCTGCTTAAAATCAGTATTAGGGCTGTGTTCTGAGTCAGACAGCTTCCACAGTGCCCTGCACTTAAAATCACAATCACTCCAGAGAAGAGGGAAAATACTGTTTAGCGGAGTGGTTCAATTGTTTATCGGTGTTTTAAGTCCCCAACGTCTCAGGCAGCGCTGCCTGGAAGGCACTAGGATTAGGCAATGGTTATGGTTATGGTTATGGTTAAGGTTAGGGTTAGGTGCCTTGAAGTCAACGGTCACAGCGCTGCCTTGAAGGAGACGTTGGGGGCTTAAAACACCATTGAGCGGTGTGAGACAATCTTTTATACTGGTGCAAAGAGTAGATCAATTCTATTTCTTCCCACAATGGGAGAAGTAAACTAAAAGCCTATCACACTGGGCTAGTGAGGAAATGACTCACACCAGGAGATCATACTAGTCAACCGTCTTGGCTTCACATGTGACAATGTTCTAGCTTACGCCAAAGCTGAATTCTTGTCATGCCTAGATGCACAGGAAATGTGCTGCATCATTCCTATTCATTTCATCTCACTTCACACATGGAAAATAGAGTGAGCTGTGAGGACGAGATGTGTGTGATTTAATAAAAACCCTACATGGGCAGAGAGAAAAGAAAGGGAGCAAAATGTGAGAAAAAATAAAATAGAGGTGAAAATAAAATAGTGCCAAAAGAAATATCACATTGACAAAAAAAAAGAAAAGAGGGGTATAGCAAAATGGGAGGGCACACCTATAGATAGCTGACAAACAGAGGATACAATAACAAAGATGTTGTTGATGGCAGCATCCTGGATACTGGACTGCCTCTGCCAGTGACAAGGCAGTTGAGAGAGGTAGACAGAGACCAGGATAGGGTAGCTTTGGTAGGCTAACTAGATGCTAAATAGATGCTTGATAAAGCTGTCCACCATGTCTCCCTACATAAACCGTAACGGTAAGAATAAACAGAGCTCCTACCTGTCCGATCTCGGATTGCCAGGCTGTTCCCTTTCTTTAGAACGATATCCAGCTGGTACATGGCTGGACTGGGAGGTTGAGGTGGGGGCTCTGCATTACTGGGCCCCACTATGTTGATGCTCTGCAGAGAGAGGAAGTTACATAGGTTATACAGGTTTACCAGGACAGTCCAACTTAGGAAAGAAGTTTGAGGAAAGAAGAGAAGACTTATTGAAAAAAGAAGAAATTAACACAAACTAGACTATTTTAAGGGCTTAGCACTAGTTGACCCGACAATGTTGAATTATGCTCAACCAGCAAGAACATATGAAACATTGGACTTGTATATTTAAATATTACATGGCTGCCATTTCAAAATGTTCAAAATCTTTATACATCTTTGAAGACTGACTGCTTAAAATGGTTATTTCGACATTAAAAGGCAGATTACTTTTGGTCTGAGTCAGAAGAACCAAAAATATTTACAGACAATGAATGTTAAACTTCAGCTAATGGCGTCTTGGGATTGTTTGATTGTTTTTGTCCAAAATGTAAGAAGGATTGTGCAGGAGCATCACTACGCTCTGAATAAATCACATTGAGTATATCAAAAAAGCTGGAAGGTAAGAGGAGACTGAAAAGTTAAACAGATACACAGTGGCGTAACGAGCCAACACCGGGCCTTTAAAGTGCCCATATTATGAAAAAAACACTTTTTCTGGGATTTGGGGTCTTCTTTTGTGTCTCTGGTGCTTCCACACGCATACAAACTTTGAAAAAAATCCATCCATGCTGTTTTGAGTGAGATACGGGTTTCTGAATGTGTCCTGCCTTCAGTCTCCGGGTGAGCTGTTCAAAATCGGCACGGCTTGTGATGTCACAAGCCGAAACGAGCTGGCTAACCACAACTGTTAGCTCGTAGCATTAGCGTTAGCATGCTAACGCTAGCATGCTACCTCATTCTCAATGGCAAAGCACTGCTACAACACACACAAGTTCCTCATAATCTACAAAAGAACTACTTACATGTGCGCCCTCATTCAGAAGTCTCCCAGCTAATCCTGCCTTGTAACTGACTGAAGTTGTAGAAACAGCCTTTCTTTTACTGTCTATGAAGCTAGCTAGCTGACATGATCTACATCTGCGCTACTGCGCATGTATGCGAGTGCAATCAAAGATAGTACAGAAGAAGAAGAAGAAAAGAGGTCTCACTCTGTAGCTAAAACAGAGACCAGGTGAAAAGAGGATCTGCAGCAGTGAGAGAGAGCTGTGCAGTACAACAAAAATATGGTGTTTTTTGAAAATTAAATCATGTAAACCTATTCTGGTACAACCTTAAAACACAATTATGAACCTGAAAATGAGCATAATATGGGCACTTTAAGAAGGATTATCAAGGCGGGCCCCCCTACTACAGCACGTGATGACGGCGCAATGTCCACGAGTAGGCTACCATGAATAGGACAGGATAGGATCATAGAGACACAGCATATAAGAGATAAGATGACTGACAAAATCAGGAGTAGCCTACGCTCACCACAACAACAAAAAAACACTGGTGAATGCGCACCATAACACATGAAAAAACACACAAGGGCAGTCCCTCCAGGATTTCGCTGCCTTTTGTTTTAGATTGTTGCGGCCCAAAATGCCTGATTTTGCGGAAGCTTTTGTAAAAAATTGCGATAAAAGTTGCGATGTCTTTTGTATGTTTGTTGCAATGAAGTTGTGGAAGACAGTGAAAATTTTTTTTTATAGTTCTTTAAAAAAAAAAAAGGAAACTTGTTTTGGGGAGAATAATAATTATTACTATTAATTAATTACTCTGGGCTGAGATTTCCTGAGGAACCTTACCAAAAAGGCTCAGGATGCTGCAAATGTTGGTATAATATGAAAATGGCTGGTGGATTTAAAACAAAAAGTAGGCTAATAATTCATTGAATTAATCAAATTTGAAAATATGTGTCAGTGGCTTGTTGATCTTAACATTTTTAGTTAATTTCCTAACCTGGCCTGGGACACACATTCATACGGTTTGATAAAGTACTTATTGGATTTTAACTTATCATTGCACTTACAATAACGAGAGTAGCTGTCCTCAATTTAGGTCATCGTGTCGTCTCATCTCCGGTTTTTCCTGCATCCACCATGTGTCATTGTGTGTGTGTGTGTGTGTGTGTGTGTGTGTGTGTGTGTGTGTGTGTGTCAGTCGCGGGGGGAACTCAGCAGCCCCGCCCGCTGCAGAGATCAGACAGAATTGAAACAGCAGCAACTTTCAGCGACTTTATAGTGAAAAATCGTTACAGCGTACAGTGGTGTTAAAATGTTTACAGGTTGGCAGGACGGTCTTAAATGCTTTGCACGGTCTTTTTCGCTGTACGTTTTGTTGGTAAATGTGAGATGTTGGAGTCACACACGTGAAAAGAACGGTCTCTGAAACAAGGAAATGAATTTGACCCGTTCTCACTCCCGCTTGGTCAGTGGCCAAATGCGATAGGGGGCCCCGGCTGTCAATCAATATCTTCCAGTCACGCAGGCCCCTGATTGGTCCGGGCCCGTAAGCACCGCTTACCCTGCTTACGCGTCTGCAGATACATTTCTCATGCTTTGGAAAGTCAATGCATTACATAATGTGTGTTGGATAGTCTGACACTCATAGCAAGCATGCAACCTCCTTGGGAAGCTTCTGAGTGTTAGGCTCTTGGAAGGGGTCATCTCTGTGGCTTTACATGTCACGCTGTAGCCCTGAGGTCAGTGCTGTACTCCACTTTGACAGGAAGCCCCTGGCTCTCATCGTGGTTCCCCTCGGAGCTAGAGGCCCATTAGCAAGCTACATGAGGAACCAGGCTATGCTCTGAGATCCACTACAGCTTACTTTCTTTCTCCATCTCTTGCTCATCTTATTCTCAGACCCTCATTTCTCTCTCCCACCCCATTAGACAACCCGTGCGTGGGCACTCCTGTCATGTCTACCCAGCTATCGTACTCTAAGATGAGGCTAAAAATAACTATAAAAAAAGCAGTAAAATGCTAATGGGCCACTGGGAGGCTACTAACAGACTACCAAGGCTAGCATAAGAGCAACTCCCACTAGAGAGGAGCATAAGAGCAGTGCGATCTTCAAACAGCTATTTCTGTGTGCTGATGTTATCAATTTATACTACACTATACTACAAACACAGTTTTTATATTGCATGCTTACAGAATCATCATAGCAATATGCATTCAACACCCTATTTTTGAAAGTAGCATGATGATGTTATTGTGGTATATGATGGTGCAGCATTGTTCTTCCATTCTTTGGGGACAGCCCTGCACTCAGGCTACAGGTTAATAATAGTGAGTATAATTACACTGCAGCCCCACTGTATTATAGCGATTATCTTGGGCTGCCCTCAGAAATGACTGAAATAATAATCTATAATGAATGTCATGCTTAACTATCATTTCTATACATACAGGAAATGGAGACTGGTAAATATGCCATCTGAAACACAAACTACTACAAACGAGTAGCATTTGTAGCAAACGAGTAGCATTTGTAGCAGATATTAAAGGAGATATTTGTATAATATCATGCATTTCACTGCAACAGATCCAGGCAATCCAAAAACCATAGTACTATTAAATTACACTTTTACGATGGCCTTAAAATAACTGGTAAGGCAACAGTATTTCAGCACTGGCAGCCCACGGACACTGAGTTATTACTACAGCTGTCTCCACATTAAGATCAATCTTTACTTAATAATTCATCATACCGTTGACTATGGATATCAATATGTTTATGCGTAGAGGGTAGAACAGACTACACACAGCAGATCTTTAAAGCTCAGCAGCTGGGTGAGTAAAATGGTGCTGTGTAAAGCTTGGAGCTCCCAAACTCTCCACGGAAAACAATTTTAGCTTCACAGCACCTGCTGTCAAACAGGCAAAAACAGAGGGAAAGGGAAATAGAGTCGATCTTTTGGGGGAAAGGAAAAACTGAAATAAAACAAATGCAATCTGTTGGGTAACAGGTGCAGCAGCTCAACAAATATCTGGAGAACAGTACATTCAAGGACAGAGAGAGAGTTCAAGCTGTGTCTTTGGATAGACTAAAACCTGGGGTCAACAGTGCATGTAAGTCACTATAATTGAACTGTGTGGATACAACCAATAGGATAGGACAACAGTTGCGTGGGTCTGACCATGTAACATTAAGCCCTTTTATCTATGGATGTGACTAACAGACAGTGACACAGAGACACACAGATCAACACAATGTTGAGTCGGGTCACATCAAAAGATGGAAATCCACGGACACACTGTGCCAACAGAAAATGCCAGTGCGCGTGTTTTTTTCTTCTGTTGTACATGTATGAAATCTTCAGTACTTTGTGTTTTTTTAGAATGTCAGTATTTATCGTGTGTATGCCGTACAGTACCACTAACAGACACACAAGTTAAAGCACATAACACACAGATGCACACAAAAATAGGAGCACAGGATTTGAAATGGATTTGCAGATAGTGCAAGCTCTTTGAGTGAGCGACAGTACACATGATAGGATCTATGAAGTCTTTGCTAAAACAAACAACCAGATAAAATAGACAAACAGGCTGCCAAGTTAAAAAAAAAACAAGTACAGAAAGAATGAAACAAGCAGTTAAAGACTAGGATTGCTTTGTGTTACAAATCTTAACTAATGGGTAAGGTTGGTGTTGATCTTGATTGAGCTAACTTCTTCCGATGTCAAAGATTAAGGTACTTTCTAAAAAGTGTTAAATCCAGTATAAGTTGGGCTATACAACAAACCAGAATAGCAAATATATAGTAGCATATTGTTAAAAAAGTTATTGGAAACTTATGAAAAATGTTTGAATGTTACACAAATGTTGTCTCTCCTAGTTTTATAAGCTGCATTACAGTAAAATGATGTCATGTTCTGAACTTACCAGACTGTTCAAGCTGTTCTATTATTTGCCTTTACCCACTTAGTCATTAAATTCACGTTACTGATGATTATATATCAAAAATCTAAAATCTAAATGTCAACCCTACAATATCGCCGCAATATCGATATCGAGGTATTGGGTCAAAAATATCGTCCATCCATCCATCTTCCATCTTCATCCGCTTATCCGGGGTCGGGTCGCGGGAGTAGCAGCTCCAGCAGGGGACCCCAAACTTCCCTTTCCCGGGCCACATTAACCAGCTCCGACTGGGGGATCCCGAGGCGTTCCCAGGCCAGGTTAGAGATATAATCCCTCCACCTAGTCCTGGGTCTCCCCCGAGGCCTCCTCCCAGCTGGACGTCCCTGGAACACCTCCCTAGGGAGGCGCCCAGGGGGCATCCTTACCAGATGCCCGAACCACCTCAACTGGCTCCTTTCGACGCAAAGGAGCAGAGGCTCTACTCCGAGCTCCTCACGGATAACTGAGCTTCTCACCCTATCTCTAAGGGAGACGCCAGCTACCCTCCTGAGGAAACCCATTTCGGTCACAACGGTGCGATAAATTGAATGTAATACCGCACCTGCTGTGCCGATTCTCCGACCAATCTCCCGCTCCATTGTCCCCTCACTCGCGAACAAGACCCCAAGGTACTTGAACTCCTTCACTTGGGGTAAGGACTCATTCCCTACCTGGAGAAGGCACTCCATCGGTTTCCTGCTGAGAACCATGGCCTCCGATTTAGAGGTGCTGATCCTCATCCCAGCCGCTTCACACTCGGCTGCGAACCGATCCAGTGAGTGCTGAAGGTCACAGGCCGATGATGCCATCAGGACCACATCTCAAAAATCATTATCAAAAATATCGTGATATTTGATTTTCTCCGTTTTGCCCAGCCCTAGTTTAAATACACACACACACACACACACTTAAATACACACATACACACACACAGTCATGAACCAGTCATTTTGTTCAACGACCACCCTATTCCTCAGCCCTCACCTCTGCACACTAAGGCCTCAACGAAGGGAGTCACACACACTACAGAGACACAGGACTAAACACACATTAATAGTGACACAAAGGGAGAAGAGGAGAAGAGAGGAAGGAAATAAAGGGCAGCCAAGGTCCATCCCACTGCACCTGCTCTGTGTTTCTTGAAGCTAACAGAGAACTAAACAATTGCTACCACAACCTCATTTTCAGTCTCTTTTCAGCCCCAGAGGGCAATACACATTCTGGCAGAGAGACACCTACATATCAACAGACTGGGTGTATGCCTGTGATTATTTGGCCTACACTTCATCGCAATGTATTTGCAATGTATTCAGCTGTAACATGTTATACACAAAAAGGCAAGATTTTATTTAAGGTTTCTAACCAGACAGTTTAATACATTGTGTTAACCAACAATGTTCATATACAGGGGTGGATTGGCCATCTGGCAACTCTGGCAAATGCCAGAGGGGCTGGACCATTTTTTTTAATGTGGGCCGGTCATGTTTTTCAACGGGATCTCTGTTTGCAGGGTTCAGGCTGTACTGGACACTCCCGGTGATCATGCTGCTCTGGGGGACCGGCTGCAGCAGCGAGAAGCCACTGCTGACGGGCAGAGAGCCGGAGCTCTGACTGCTGTCTGTCCGCGCGGCTGTCTGACGGCATCAGTATTAAATTGACACCGGTAATGAGTTTCATTACCGGTTAAAAACGTCTCGTTGTCGCGTTAAGTAGTAGTCTAATTCGGTGTTTTGGTACAGTTGGTTTTAACACCTGATGCGAAGTGAACAAGCAGCGTCACTCTGCTCCGTCTTTCTGCTCCGCCCCATTCACGTAGTTTTACACTATAGGTTAAACTCTGCAATTAATCCGCGGTTCACATGTATGTATAAACTGTGGTGGTCCATTACACTGTAGTCTCAACATCACTGATTATTTCATCATCATTATTTTGATCAATAGAATATAGAAAACATTAGGCCTACACTTCACGTTTTGTATCCATAACATGATTGTGTTATTGTACAATTTAGCAGTAAAAGCAGTAGCCTCTGTAAGTCAAGCCTACATTTTTCAACTTGGGAGCAAAACGTGCTCTGTGGGGAAAAAAAGTGACCATAAAGCCCTGTTCATGCTAATTAAACAAATGGACTTTGGGGTCAAGTATTGTCGTATCGGCCCATGTCCCAGATGTGAAAGCCCCCTTACTGGACTACTGAATATAATAATATTCCATTATATTTTGTATTTTAAATTGTTACCTGCCACCAGAATTTTGTGATTTCCTTGCCATAAATATAGACGTTTTTACCATAAATTGGTGCCCAAAAATTTATCAGAATGCAGGAATTGAAGTCTTTTACCCTCAAAATTTCCTGGGGGAGACCAGACCCCCCCTGCTTTATGTGATCCCCCAAAGGCCAATTCTGAGCAAGGATAAAAACATTAAAATTGCAGAGTTAGAGAGTTAAAACAGATGAAAAGATGGAGAACCAGACAGACAATATGTACAGTATCAACAGAGAGAAACACGGACAATCGAACAGACAGACAGTGACAACAAAGAACAACATACTGTAGAGAATGACAGTAACAGCATACAAACGGCATAAACAGACAGACAGTATGTGTACATTTGTTATAAACGTGTGCTCTTTAAAAAGTAGTAAGCATTGTTTGCCAGTTACTTACATTAAATGTTTAAAAATCTGTTACATAAGGTACTGCTTATATTATTTCACCATCTGTACACAAATGTAATTAGTGAATGCACGTGTCCGTGGGTGGGGCTGCATGGTAATGTGGGCTGGTGTGACTACAGTGCCAGGGCTGATTTTTGGTCCCAGTCCACCCCTGTTCATATAAACTGTGTTTGATTAAGATAATTTAAACCTAAACTAAAAGACATAGCCTAAAAGGTCTGTGTGAATAAATAACATCCAGCAGCACAACATAAATACAGTAAAGAAAGGAGTTCCATTACAGCTGCATGTGGCACTGATCCAGTGAGATTCATTTATCAGAGCACTTTAAATTTACATGAAATAATCCCTGGACCGTGGTCTGGGGGAGGTTTCACACCTGTAATTTTGGTTCGGATCAAACTGAAAAGTCCGAAAGTCCGGACCAAATGAGGTATGTGTGAAAACGCCCTTAGTCAAACAGCCACGCTTCTATTGACTCGCCTGAACTTTAATTAAAGTTACATTGTACAACAAAATTCACACAGGTCCACCCGCACAATGCCACAGCTTGATCAGAGGGACAGTTTTAGTAGTACAAAATTAAATTGGTTATAACAGAAAACTAACAGCAGGTTTGGTGTTGCGCTAATTCATTTTCCAGCCCTGGTACTTTTTTACTGACACATTTGTGCAGCAAGCTGAAACTGAATGTGTGACCTTTTTACCACCACTTTCTGTTCTAAAGAAGGGGAACATTCGTTTTGGCCTTTTAGGTCTACATCTTGCACCCTAATCTCCAGTGTTAAGCTACAGTATCAAACTAGTAGCCTGACACCAGACTCTTCTCAGTTTTAACTGAGAGTGGGTCTGGGGAAGGTTCATTCACAGCCCATTTCCAAAAGGGCTTCACCAACGGACACCGCTCAAATGCCTCTGGGCGCAATTGGATAGTCCTTCAACCAATCAGACCAACGATCCGGGTGACGTAGCAGCGACAGCGGCATCAACTTGTTGCTGTGCTTCGGTGGTCGCCATGTTGAATGTAAACAAAAAGCTGCTTGCCGTCATCGTGTAAAACCCGCCTCAACGGTTGTGATTGGTGCCTCGATTTGGAAAAATTGGAAATGGGCTTGAATGGGCTCTTGGCCAGACGGACTTGCAGAGCAAATCTCAAATTTGTCTGAAGTTCGTCAGGGTTTTCCAAGGCTATCAAACTCGTAGAAAGTTCAGTGTGGCAATGTGGCAAACGTCAAAAGAATAAGTTGGTTGCTGGTTGCCCTGGCAGCTCAAAATGTTCCATCTCTCTTCAGCACCAATACAAGTGGACAGGCACTAGGATGTACTCATAACCCACACATGACCCCTAACTTTACACTCCCTGCCAAAGTTGCTCCTCAGGCTCTGGGTGAAGAAAGCCAGTTGTAAAAGGTTAAGGAATCTCTGGTAGTGATAAACGGTGATATTATTGTAAAAATGAGATGGCTTCTGTGTGTAATCGACAGACTAAACTAAACTATCTGGTTGTTTTTTTTTATGAATGATTGCTTGATGGTGACATCGTTGTGAAAGTTGTACTATATGACTGTGCTGTGCCAGTGTTTAAGTCTTTCAGCAGAATCCTGCAGTTTAAGCTTGCCTGCTGCTTGAAAGAACTGAAACGGCCTACTGGGAGATTATTCTGAAAGTTCACGTTTTACATTTAAAGAGCAGGTAAGTAAAAGAACTGCTTAGAAAAACTCACTTTTGGGATGTATCAACCAGCGTCATACATTTCTTATCCTGGATTATATGTAATGACAGAGGCGTCTTTATGGAGGAGGAAGCCTGTATTTAGCCGTGGGCACTGTGTTGAGCCAGACTCGTTTCTCACAGCAATGGCAGGTAATTTCCAGGCTCTGCACCTCCGATCCTGCATAACAATATCTGTTCCTTCTTTATCATTAACGAGGACATTATGACGGTTCTCCTTTTAGTAGAGAGAAGCCATTTCCTGCTTCCTAACATAAAACCTTTATTTGTCTTCCCTCTCTTAGAATTCGCTTTTCTGTCCTAGAATCTTCGAATATCGTTATCGCAATATCACGCTGCGCAATATTATAGCTAGGGGTGCAAGATATATCGACTCAATATCGTTATCGCAATATATCAAAAGTGTCGCAATAAGTATCCAATATTTTGTTTCTTTTGTGGAGTGCTGCGTCCCGTCCGTTGGCTGTGTGGCTTAGTTGTGTTTGATTTAGAGCACGCTTAAAACACTATAATGATCATGTTTCATTGGCCAGTTACCGTGCCACTTGCACATGTTAGTGCACGTCAGCGCACGGGTCCACTACGTCACAAACCCTATGGAGCGTACCACGTGTGTGCATATTTCAACAGAGGGACAGTGTAAGTGAAGAAATAGATAGAGACAACAACACGGAACAAATCAGAGAAGAGAAAGAAAAGTTGTGACCTGTTCTCTTTATATATTTTATACTGTCCAACCAGTAAAACATGTCCTGTATGTACATATATACATACATATACATACATATATATACATATATATATATATATACATACATATATATACACATATATACACATAAATATATATATATACATATATATACACACACATACATATATATATATACACATACATATATATATATACACATACATATACATGTATGTATATTTATGTATGTGTATATATACATATATATACATACATACACATACATACATATATACATATATATATATACACACACATATACATACATATATATATATACATATATATATACATATATATATATATATATATATACACACACATCCATATACATATATTACACTTAGGTAGAAAAAGTATTGATTAAAGGATTGATTTGTGAGTTTTTGTATGGATAATTAATAAATGAAGGCTTATTTGCATAATACATGATTCATTAATTTTTCCATTTTAGCCAGTTGAAAAGTGACTTTGATTTCTAGTGTGGGAACTAATGTGAACAACTTCATACACTTAAATCTATTGCATTCAATAGCATGCTATTCGCTGGAAACCAAGATCCTTGAAGCCATAACCTGAGCACTTTAGTAATGATCTGAAATCTCATTTCCCCGCCCTAGCTGGGAACCTGCTCTCCATTGATCAAACCACATAATGAGGCTCTCTAAGTAAGTGTGGCTCTTTAATATAACTAAAATTTATCTCATAATGGGTGCTGGGTAATTTAATCGATTCAAAAATGTAGGTGATTCCACGCAGCGCTAAAACGATGATCATTCAAATGAGCAAATATCAAACATGCACACGAACACAAATATGCATTTTGGTGAAGCACATTATGTTCTGGGTGACTTGAGGTGAGCAAAACAAAACAGAAACAGGTATCCTACCTTATTTGTTCTAAAGTTTTACAACAAATCAATACTCTGTATGTGCCACACTGAGTGTAAACTGGGGAAATAAATCTAACTGTCTGAATAAATTTCAAACCTGTCTGAATAAATAAACAGTATACATTAGATTGCAGTAGCAGTGTTGTGAATGAGTCATCAGATCAGGTATTACACTAGCTTAATATTCAGGTATTAAGTTTATTTATTTGTGGTTCATCACACATCAGCAGCCAATAATCTTACAGCAGTGGTGAACGGCCTGGTATCTTTTTCAAGGATACAATAAAAATCAATCCATACATACCCTTCTCATCTCTGTGCGTGTCGTAACTCTGTCTGTCTTCTTTAACACATGATTGGAAACTTAAGTATGCTCTAATAAATGCTTGCATGTTGAACATTATATATTAATAATCAAACAAGAAGGAAATTGAATTGCACTTCATACTGTAGAGCAGATGCCCCCTGCTCAGTGGAGGTTTGAACAATGTGCAGATACTACTGAAGTTTGTATCTCATTTTCTCTTTGAGAGTTTGTTTCCTAGAGGGCAAGGAACTTGGCATTGTGCAGGCAAAAACATAAAACACTGGATGAGTGTTGCTACGCAACAACAAAAATAAAATAAACTTCACAGACAGAGATCAAACATATCCCCTTGTTTTCAGTGATGAACACAAACGGTAGGCTGAGCATAACCCAGTTGGGATATTTAACAGGCCAATACAGGGATCCCATTATTTCTCTTAATAAGCTTTTCCTGCACAGGACATGCAGTCATCCATCAAACAGATATTTCTTGGTTTGAAAGATAAAAGCATGCAATCACAGCACCATACACATATGCAACACCCACACAAAGACACATTTTGCATACACACATAAAAACACACAAGCACAAAAAAAACAGGAGATAGCTAGGCAGTAACCATATATTAGCCTCTGAGATACCCGCTAACTAAAAAATGAACAGGCACATGAATGTGTGAACACACATGCAGTGCATAGACACTTGTGAACGCAGACACATAAGGCTCTTGAGGTCTGTCAGTGAGGCCTACTCAATTGCTAGAAATGTATCTTTCATGTACTCTATCTATTTATAGGAGATATGGAGGAGGTGAATAGTGGAGACGAAGAGATTCAGGCAGGGGTTGTTTCCAGCTGTATGTTACAGTATTTTTCTCCCTCAAGACCCTCCTGACACTCTGAACATTTCCACTGAAGGGAAGTAACACATACAGCCATTTTTTGTTATTTTAGCCTTTCTTTCTTGTGTGTTTTGAAAATAATTCACAGCCAGCAAAACCAGCAAAGACAGAATGCCATTACATTGACTATAAGCATCACTGGGGGACATAATCTGTGGTAACACTGACTTTGTAGTGCATAGAAATATTCATATAACCCTTAAACTAAAGTATAAATTAAATTAATGAAACTAAAAAAAGCTGAAAGAATGATCTGCTAGAGAATGGAAGCATCACATTAGAAGAAATCATTGAAACTGGTGTTTGTAATAAATGATTATATTGGTCATCAACCACTTTAAAAAGTCTGACCTAAATACATGAATTAAATACAGAGAGCTCACATGCAAACCCACACACTACAGATTGAGCCATATTTCCATTCAGCCAGCCTTGGTCACAGATGGTAAAGGAGTTTGTCAGCAACTCAACAAAGTCATCACTTCATCAATGACTAGTGAAACGTCATTATTACACTGCCTCTAATCATCAGCAATGTCTTCTCTCTCCTGCTCTCTTTTCATTTCTTTTTCTCTCTCTCTCTCTCAGTAAGACCATGTTACTGTATCTTAAAACCAAAGCACTTTTCCACTGCCATGTCTGGAACTCAATATTATATTATAAAAGAAAATACTGGCACTACATTATATTTTTTGTGCAAACTGATGAGACATGAACATATTTCTCTTTCATCACACAGTGGCAGTCACAAAGCCATGAAAAATGTTTTCCATTAAACTTTCCCAGCCAAATAAGCAGCGCCATTACCACTATCTCAGAGCCATTATTGAGCATCTCCTCTCCTCAGTATGTGCAGCCTGGTAATGTGTAATGTGACAGAACACAGACCTCAGGCAGGTAGACAGCCAACAGCCACTGGGCTAGATAATGAGGTATCTTTGGAGTGTTCTTTTCCTAATAACAGTCTAGCAGTGCACTGTACAAAGAGGAAGCTTCTTCACTTTCTCTCACAGCATCTTAGATGAAGCTGGTCTCAGACTGGGGTGATGAGTCTCTTGATGCAGCAGGTATAATAACGGCCTACTAATAACAGCTGAATCACTGAATAAAAAAACCTCATTAAGTACATGAGTCAACAGTGAGCCTCTATATTAACACCTTAAAATATCTGCCATACTTTACATTAAAATACTGAATATTAAATCTGCCAATGGAAAAAACAACTAAATGTAGTTTTTTGCATGCACTGCAGAAATCTTTGTTTACTATTACACTCGCATATAGGCCTGCGCGATAAATCGTGATCTCGATTCACCCCCGTTCACAATTTAATTTTTTTCTTTTCTCCTTCAATTAATTTACTGAAAGCATTTGACATTGACATTAACATGTTTTAATTATGTAAAGACATGTTCAAAGAGTTCAGATAGAGCCTGTATCAGGGCCATATTTAGTTCAATGTGTTATATGTCACTATTTTTGGTAGCCTACTGTACTTAAATGGCCAGTATGTACTTTATTTTCTTTATTTATTGAAGCCTCTATGTTTACAGGCTTGTGGTGATGCGCGATGTGCTATAGGTGCCAAAAAAAAAATCTAGTTTGGCACTGCCAATTTGTTTTGTTTTGTCATTTGTTCATGTGTGTAATAAACATCACACAAAAATCGTGGCAGAGAATCGTGATATCAATTCTAAGCTAAAAAATCGTGATTCATATTTTTCCCCGAATCGTGCACGCCTACTTGCATATACCTCTGAATGTCACTGCTTTCCTTGAGACAGATGCAGATGTTATGTAACATGTATACTCTTCCACTCCTATTCCATTATCCTGATGATAAAAGATGAGTAACAGCCCAGGTGGTGATATTTGGCAGTATATCAAATGTTCATGATTACAAAAGAGAAACCCAATGAGGAAGAGCCATAGTCACAGAGATGGAAAGCAATAAAGTGATTAAAAAGTGCAAGGACACAGTGAATGAGAAGGAAAAATAGTTAATTTGTTCAATGTCAATGTTTATATCCTTCTACATAAGGTCGAAACCTGGACTTGGTATCATAGATGTTTTTACAAAACCCAGCCCTAGTTATAAATTGTATAACTCAAAATAGCTAAGGTTATAATCAAGCATTAGGCATACACTGAATGAATAGTTACTACATCTCTCGTTAAGCTTCAATTGCATGATAGGCAGAGTTGGTTGTGTGGGGATAAACAAAACATCATATTAGCCGATAAGGTAGGTTTTAAATTCTTAAAAAACTGAGATAAGGTGATTTGTTACATAAGTGTTTCTTTTTCACACTCTTCCATATTACTTGAGTCAGATATATCAGCACTTTCAAAAAAAAAAATATTTTCCTGGTTGTAATTACAACTTGATTGAAAATACCATCACTTCCAGATGACACACAGCATTAGCTGTGCTTTTGATGAACTCTTGATTTCTAATTGGCTGGCGTATTATTCTGCAACGTTGTTGTTACACCTTGTGTCACATTGGAGGGAATCCACTGTTGCAGTTACAGCTGGCAGTAATGCCTCTGACACAATGGTCTTTGAATAGGTTTACTGTCGACATGGTCAGGTTTAGGTAGCATAGCACTGACATGCAGTTCGACAGTTATCAGGCCAGAGGATTATTCTCTTAGTCATCATCATGCCTGCATTCATGACTGCAGTCAATGGCTCTTTATACAACAGTGATATGAATGAATTACTTCCTAGGAAATGAATGAACACCCAAAGGGCTTTTAATTAAATAATGGTTCTTCTGTAATTGTCATTGAACTACCAAACATTGATCTCTTTTTTTTCCACAAGAACAAGCAGCTGGCATTAATCTGGCAGACGTGAGCCCCATTATGTCGAGCACAGTGACTGACGAGGAAAGAATAGTAACTACTGTAGATAGCTTTGAGTGAATAAACAGTGTACAAAGTGAAAATGCATTTCTGTAAAGTCTTTTTTTAACAAAGACGGACAGTGGTGAATCCTAAATCAACACATCAATCACCATAAATTTTCATGGTGATCATGATCATCAAAGACAATAGTCACGCATTGCCAGACCTATCCCACAGCGCTGCAGAGGACGGTCTGGCTAGTCTACAGAATGTATAATAATAGGAGAAAAACGTGCTCTGATTCATTGGCATTTGTTACATTCAAAAGTTGTTTCAGTCGTGCAACAGAAAACTCAGATTGGACAGATAGTCTAGCTAGCTGTCTGGATTTACCCTGCAGAGATCTGAGGAGCAGTTAACCATAGTCCTCATAAATCCACCGGAGTTTAGAATGCCAACACAAAGAAAGCGGAAGGTGATGGACATCCGGCCGAAAATTGGGGACATCTGGCGGAATTTCCGGCGGCACCTGAACAATCCCGGAAATTAAACCTTGTCGATATAGACTATCAAAGACAAGGCTTCCTCACCTGTCTGTGATTATTAAAGGTATTGTGCAGTGACACATCTAGATAAGAAGAACAACACTTGTTAGTCTCTTATTCATCTGTAGTCAGAAGCAGGTGTGACCCCTAACCCAGTTAAAAGGACTTAAATGCGTATGTGGTGTAGTCAGCCTGGCTGCACATACATAAGAATTTGGGGACGAAGACAGGGAGACAGAGGATCGACTGAGGACAGAAGTCTCTGAGCTTGTGTTGCATATCTTTCTCCCTTGACATCCAGTTCAGAGCAGCGGGAGAGCTGTGTCCATTCCTGTCAGAGCAAATTAGGATATTCCCAGACTAACCCTGAGGACTATTCTGATCTTACTGATGGTAGAAAAACAAGACACTTTCTTATTGCCTTAAAACAAAATGCTGGAACTTTTTTAACATGTTTGGTTATTACATGCAAGTAGGAACTTAAACAAGGGGAGAGAAACTAAGTTAAAAAGGCCGACACAAGCTCTGTGTCATATTTGACAACTTGCCCAAATTCATTAAAATGATCCACCCAGTGAACCTAAGGCTTGAGTGTGCTAACATTGTATGCAATGGTGTGTATACCATTATACCATTATACCTTATCTTTACATTGCAGTGATACTATGGGGAATTAGGGGACATAGTGGTTATACTTGAAAGTCTTACATTAAAAAAGCCAGAACAGAGTAGAAAGAAGGGAAGAGGCAGTAGAATAAGTAAATAGGCTAAGAGAGAAATACAGATCAACAGACTGAGAATGAGAGACGAAACAGTAGGATGTGGAAAAATCATCTCTTTAGTGCAGTCCTTTTCTCTTGACCACAATAAGTCACCAGACTCACGACAAAGGAGCGGTGCCCTTACGCTCTGCTCTTTCTAATCATCCTACTCATCAGGATCTCTCTAAATGTTACCCCAGCTGCCCTCTGTGTGTGACTCTAATCTATGTCTCTGACCTCCATAACCAGCATAGTAACCCACTTGCCATCCTTCCTGCCAGCTGTGTCAAGACCCTCCTTTCTATAGGGCTCTATGAAATCCGTTTTATTTCTTTTCAAATTCCATTTTTTTTTTTTTTCAAATTCCGTGTTTTTCGGATTTATTTTTAGCCCTTTCACATTTTTCGGATTTGCTTGTTTTCTTTTCACTTCTAAGCATTACTGACCTTTAAAAACTCAGTGACACAAACTCACAATTCAGCTTTTTTATTTAAACTGTTAATATATTCAGCAAAGCACATTCAAAATTACCTAAATAAAAGCTTTGGATGCTCACCTATAACAATGTTGAGGACGCTGCGATCTCGGTTGTCAGAGGTTTCGTCGACAACAACGAAGATTTTCTTTCCACGGATCTCTTGCGGCACTTTTTGCATGTGCTGGTCAAAGACCCGCGGCAGGTGGGTCTGCCTGAGGCTGTTGGCGTTTTCTGGGAGTGCGCCTCCCTGCTTGCAATGTTTAACAAGAAACGGACGTATCCGCTTCATTTTCTCAAGCGGTATGTCAGCTTCAGCACACATTGCAACAAAATCTTGTTGTTGCCTCAATTGTAACCTGGAGGGATTTGCCCGCTGTGGATTTAGCTTTGTTCTTGAGATGAACTTTTGATTTCAAATGGTCGTTACATGTGACTTTGCGGGTCTAGTCAACAGTATGTTGACAAAACTTACAAAACAGTTGTTGGGGTATTGTTCGGCCTGGTATTAAGCAGTCAATTGAGAGTTTCTTAAAGCGTAACTCTCGCCAAAATGCAACCTAGGG
Source organism: Sander vitreus (assembly GCF_031162955.1). Taxonomy (NCBI): domain Eukaryota; kingdom Metazoa; phylum Chordata; class Actinopteri; order Perciformes; family Percidae; genus Sander; species Sander vitreus. Next base: position 13,353,521 of record NC_135859.1, on the reverse strand, counting down.
TCTTTTTGTGAATGTATCCGAGTCAAACTTTTGTTTAAAAGCATATTTAGGATGGAAGCGTCACTTTTAAGATTTACCGTATCTTCGTTTTCGGTCAAATGGCCTTTTGAATGGGAGTCCTAGGGGCACTTTTATGCTAGCCTCAAAATAGCTATTTTTAAAACACTAAAAAGGCTTGCTTGAAGTATCACCAGGGAGCATGAATTTGACTGCAATCCAGTGCAGGTTAATGCTAGAGAAACAGCACTCTTATCTGCTGCATCTGTCAGCTACACAACACAGTCGCTCTCCATAAATAATGAAGAGAAAAGATCTTCCACTCAGAAAAAAAAGATGGAGAGGAGGTAAAACAAGACCGGGGGGAACAGAGTGAGCCAGTAAAGGTATAGAGAGTGTTCGAGAGAGATAAAGGAAGAATGGCAGCTTAAAAGAGAAATTTGAGGTGTACATTGATGAATGGAAAAGAGCTGACAGTTGAAAAGATGTATGCAGACAACTAGAAAGTTATGTCAGCATGAAAGATTGACACAGGAAAGAGTAGCAGTTGTGAGGAGGGAAAATGATGACAGGTAGATAGACAGACGAGAAAACATTTTGGTATGCAGACAGACAAACTCACCGAGATCAAAAATCAGGAAACATTTCTCGCACAACAAACATATTGGCAGACTGCAGAGCATTAGCAGGTTTTGTCCATGTGTTTGTCACCACTGAATTCGAGGCAGTGACAAACTGAGCAGGGAGCGTCAAGTGTTGCTGACATCGCAGACAGACAAGCTGGTCGCCATGCTGCCAACCCAACCTGTCAACCGACAAGAAGCGAGTCAATGCCAGTCTGAGATCACGCTGACACGCCTCACAAACTCTCACAGTGGAGCTCTAAACACAGAAGAGACCAACCGTCAGGAACATGTTGATCCAGGCCTCCATTTGCTAGCTCAGCATCTTCACAGCAGAACAGAACCAGCCTAAAAACATTGCTGATGTGCTTTTTTTAAAGAAATGTATATTTGGGCTTCCAGGAATCAAAAGATGTTGCACTACTTTCGAAATGATTAACTTTCTTATGATAAACATCCCTGCTAATGCATTATTAATTATAATCTCAAAATGGTGAATGTTATCTTTCAGTAATCGCTCATTGGATCTCTCTTTAATAAAGCTTAAAAGTGTCTCAAAAATCTGTGTCATAAATCAAACCACTCAGCACAGGTTAGATTTGTGGAAAAGATGCCTAAAATATATGTGCATACTAAAAGTAGCAATGTGATTAGGTTAGTAATGTGAGTGAAGTGAGTAATTCATGCTCATAAAAACTACTCCTTTTTGTATTATGGTTCCCTCGTGTAAAACCAACTATAGATAAACCAATATGACACTTTTCATGATGAAGCTGAACTATACATCAGGTTGTTATAAAAAGTTAATACCAGTGCCATAGTCTAACAAGCCACTGGCTGACTGCGTACCAGGAAGAAATTAAACTACTTTACTTTTTTTTCGAGAATGTGGAGTTCCCGGTGTTGAACTGTAGGCTGCAATGTGTTATGAGATGCACCCCCCCTCCACTTTAAATACATCCACAGCATTATATTGACTATGGGTGACAAGGCATGGCCTCTCAACAGTAGCACTGCAGAAGCGAGGGCAGCAGCCGTTCCCTCGCTGTGTGAGTCGTGAGAGTATATATCTGGTCAGAGCAGCATCTTTTCACATAGTACTGTGCGATATTACTTTATTACTATTACTTTATTTCGATAATTTGATTTTTTAATTCTTCTGCATCAGCTCCTACTATTAATCTGAAATGCCGTTGAAGCTTTACATGTTATGAAAAAATAGCAAGCTTGTCCAATGTACAACAGAATCAGTGGTGCTGCAGTATTTAGGACAATGAATAGTGCTTAAAGCACCGCCTGCTCTGTAAAAGGTTATGAACACTGACCAGATGGGCTGGCATTACTCCGGGCATCTATTTATCCACCAAAGATTTACAGAATTGATGAACTAAAGCACTAAATCCATTTCTTTGAGACAAAGTATCATGCAATACAGTTCTACTAGATGCCTGAAAATTGAATTTTGAATCCAATAAATCTTGATTTTCACTACATAAAGCAGCTTGTCTCTGTGCCAGGTAGTGCCATCCCTACACACCGTGAGGTTGGTGCTGATCAAAGGCTTTGGTACCATCTCCACATTGGCAAGCAAATCAACTGGCAGAATGACAAGAGTGTGTACTGTACCTTTCACACCATTGCCTATGCAAAAAATGCTAAGACTGAGAGGTTAGAAGAATTGTAGGAGTAAATGTTATCACTGCAATGAGTAGGTGATGGATCTGAAGCAATGTGCCAAAATAAAAAGAAACACAGCAATTGTGAAAGGCATAGCAAGAGGGGGTAAGATAGAGAAACTGAGTGAATACTAACACACACACACACACACACACACACACACACACACACACACACACACACACACACACACACACACACACACACACACACACACAGTTTATTGGACTGAGCAAGCTTCATCTTAAGAAATGCAAGTTTTTTTTGCCACTATATGAAAAGTGTTTGAATATTGTAGATACTAAAAATTTGACATGCCCCCATTTACACCAGCCAAATGCTGCAAATGTTGGCTGTGGCTGAACTCTGCTAGGCAAGTTGACAGGTAATCAGTCACAGTTTGGAAGTTCTTTTAAAATGGGGAAACTCAATTTGGAAGCCAGTGTGGATGAATGTTGTAATCTAGCAGCCTAAACTGGTTGGTTGTAAACATAGTTTGTTTACCAGCCTGAGTTTTTCTGTATTATTAAATAAATGAAAAGAAAGACTCCAATAAATTGTATGCACTGTGGGGATGATGCTGATACAAAAACTTGAATGTAAATATTAACATTATAATATCTTAATCTTAATATTAAGATGAGCCCATCCCAGCCATGTAGCCTATGTAATGAGTTCCTTCCCAAAGTTATCTGCTTCATCTATTTACAGACATCTTCCGTTATTGGCTTTTATGTGCTCATTTACGCATTGAAGACAAAGTATGCACAGTATTTTCTAATGCAGTACATACAATTCACATGACAAAATGGACTCAGTCACATCTCAGAAACACAACATTCCACATAAGACTATTTGCAGATGCTGCAATTATTTCTACAAACACATTAGTCTCTCCCAGGAGAACTTCATAGTGTGCATTATGCATGCACTGTACTGGGTATGCAAGCAGTAACAAGAAATACTGTTCAGGAATTTAGATATAAGTTGCCACTTTACAGTTTTTTCTTGGAAGGAAGTGAAAATATTTGATTATTTTTAGACAGAAATGTTGAGGAGTGATGTAAAAAAATGCTTAAATGCTTTCTTGCCATAAACAGATCTTGAAAATTGATGATAATTGTACTCAAACATTCAAGGATGCCTGAAGAAACCCTGAAACGTATCCATCTTTTGTCTGATGAGAGGAACATCAGTGGAGAGAGAGGCACTCATCATATCATTCCTCTTCACACTCCTCAGGCTATCCCCTCTATTTTCACGCTTTCATGCTGTAGTCTTGTTTTCTCTAATCCTCTAATCCTATGACTTCTCTTCTACCTTGCCTAAATTTTACTTTCCACCTCTCACCTCTTATCATTTTCCTCATCTATCTTATTCTTTCCTGTCCCCGTAGCGTTTTTGATCTCATTCTGAGCACGTTCAGCACCCAGCCCTAGAAACAGGAATTAAGGGAACAAGACTGCAGCTGGAGAGCCCGGCAGAGGGGTGTGGAGGGAGGACATGAGTCGTTGGTGTGGTGGGGGGCACATAAGCCTTCTCTTCTTGCCCATTGGAATGCTCTCCTACAAATTTAGCAATCTATCCTTTTTTATTCATTATCTGGTCAAGATGGAAGCACAAGCAGGGAGATATCTTCAACCGCATTAATCCGTACATTTCTAAATCCTGAGTCCTTTCTCTATTCTATCTCTCTTCCTCACACTTAAGTTTTACATCCATGTTCTGTTCATCTCCTCGACTCGCTCTCTCTCGTGTTTTCCCCCTCTCTTCCTGGAGTCTGACTTACAGTCCCATGTCATGTCATACTAGCAGCCAGCTCAAGTTTCCACACTGTTGGAAACTGGAAACGACACATCCACTGCACCTCTACCCCACCATCCCCCGCCACACTCACAAACAAAAACACTCTAACACCTGCACACAGGTAAAGTGGCCAGTGTCTTCTATTGACAAAACTAAGTCTAAATCGTCACATACACAAAGCAGGTGCTCAGATGTATGGAAATACTGTATGAAAATCGGTTCTGCATGCAAATGTGTCAACATGCTCAAGTGATGGAAACATTTTGCTGATGAGCTGCACATTTTAATCCCTTCATCACCTCACTCAATGGTCTCAAATCCTCTGGACTGAAATATTTAAAAGAAAAGAACACTCCAGTACCGTCACTGTTTGCCTTGACAATCAATACACCGAGATGTATAAGAAGCAAGAAATAGCAGAAATAAATAGCCTACAAGGAAAAACAGCAGGTAGGCAGACAAAACAGCATTGTGTACACATGTACGTGTGCATCGGTGTGTGTGTTTGTGTGTGTGTGTGTGTGTGTGTGTGTGTGTGTGTATACCTACAGTAAGGCTTCGTCCCAAAGCTGAGAGAGGCAGCGCTAACATCCAGACACCGAACACACCACACTGTTCTACTGCTGCTGCTGCTGGATTACTCCCCTATATGTGAGAGAGAGAGAGACACGCACACCCAAACACACACACACCGGCTTGCTCCTTACCTTGCTCAAACACACACATACACACACACACACACACACACACACACACACACACACACACACAGCAAAGGGCAAACAGCTGGGAGGTTCTTGCATACCACACAGGCAGTCACTCAGCATCACAAAGCAGACTTCTCTCTCTCTCCCCTCTCTGTCTGTCACTCATTCGCAGACGATTGTGCAGAGATGCTTACTGTAGGCTGACTAATCCACTGGGATAGAACTATATCAAAAAAAGTTAACAGAGGCACAACCAGAAGCCCGCTACCAGCTGCTGTCTCACACATCTGCAGATGTTTAGCCAGTAAGAGAGCTGGTTTTATCTTTGCCAATCCTCTGGACAACTGATTACATATCCGCTTTATTGAACAATGTAACAAAGAGAGTGACGGAAAGTCCTAGAGAGAGGCGGCAAGAAAATGGGGTTAAATAGCAATGAATACATAGACAAAGAAAAAATTCATATTAGGGCTGCAGCTAACTACTAACGATTATTTCCATTATTAATCTGTCAAGTTTGGTCTATAAAAAGTCAGAAAAAAGGGAAAAATGTCGGTCAGTGTTTTCCAAAGCCCAAGATGACGTCTTGTTTGTCCAGGACTCAAAAGATATTCAGTTTACTGTCAGTAAGAAACCAGAAAATATTCACATTAAATCCACATTGTGTAATTTTTTGAGTTGATTCTTAGCAAAAAACCCTTTGTTCTTTCACAAATATGTGCTCATTCATGTGTAATTACTTCCAACTAGGGCTGTCAGCATTAACGTGTTAATCGCGATGCGATTAAGGGCGGAGCATAATGCGTTAATTTTTTAAAATTGTATTAATCGCATGCCGCCATTTATTAATTTATTTTCACTTCACTCGGCTTTGTTTATTTTGCCGTACTTCCTCGTAACACATCCTGCTGCTGCAGGAATAGCAACGCGGATTTTGGTGCCTCATTCTGGTGCCACTGATATGCCTGCACTTCTCTCTGATGCTCTGAAACAGACGTTACAGGCAACAGAAACATTGCTGCACATGACGCTAGTTAACGCTACACTCGACAGCAGCTAACGTTAGCCTACCGCTAGCTAGTAGCTGGATTAAACATGGTTACAATGCTGACAGCTAACGCTAAACGGTGTAAAGTTTGTCTGTATTTCACTGTAGAGGATTCCGACACCGGGATGTAACAATCTGCAGCTGCTGTTGTCGGAAAAACACAGATGGTGCGTTCATTGAAACTGGTAATTTACAGCCTTGTGGTGCATTCAAAGTTGTTGTTAAATGCCCTTTTCCCATCTGGTGGTTGTTTTTCTCATTCAACAGCTATTTACTAGTGAAATAAGTTATTGTTATAGTGATTACATTATTATTAAACATTTAATTTTGACGATATGGCCTTAGCAATAAACAAGCCATTCTTTAATGTCACCAACTGTTTAGTACCCTTCTTTTTTTTTTACTTTCTTAAAAAGTATCGGTTCAGGCACCGTTAAGGCACCGGTACCGTTTTAAAAGTACCGCTTTAGCACCAGTATCCAAACCAAACAATACCCAACCCTAATATTGACTCTAGATTAAAATGTGTGACTAGATTAAATATATAATAAACAAATACAAATCTTAAAATCAAGTTCATAAAGTCATTTTCTTTGCATTCATTTGATTCCCAATCAAGATACACTGGTAATAATTGCTTTCCATTGTTAATATGTACTTAAAAACAGTTCTGAAATGCAAAATAATAGAATTTTAATCATGTGATAAAACATGCGATTAATCATGATTAACTATAGAAATTCAACGATTAATCGCGATTAAGAAAATGTAATCGTTTGACAGCCCTACTTCCAACTAATCAAAGTATTCTCGTACGTGCAGAATCAGTCAGAATACATATGAGCGAGTCGCTTGAATGACGGCCGCCATGTTGCGCCTCCATCTTTAAAGGGGTGATTGAATGATTATATAGGGTATTTTACACTGTTCCTTAAGGTCTCCTAATAGGGTATGTAACATTGGTTGGGCTGAAAATTGCCCGAATGCTATTTTATTAGGCCCTTAACTACCCTGTGAATATGGCTCTATTTGGAACAAGAGCTTTTCTTCCAAATATGGTATGCTCGTGAATATTTAGATGAGCTGCGCGCTGATTGGTTTGAGCGAATCCAATAGAAACACATTGGAGACGAGACAGCAAGTCTCATATTTCAGACACTGCAAAGTTACAGTCAGGTCCATAAATATTGGGACATCGACACAATTCTAATCTTTTTGGCTCTATACACCACCACAATGGAGTTGAAATGAAACGAACAAGATGTGCTTTAACTGCAGACTTTCAGCTTTAATTTGAGGGTATTTACATCCAAATCAGGTGAACGGTGTAGGAATTACAACAGTTTGTATATGTGCCTCCCACTTTTTAAGGGACCAAAAGTAATGGGACAACTGGCTGCTCAGCTGTTCCATGGCCAGGTGTGTGTTATTCCCTCATTATCCCATTTACAAGGAGCAGATAAAAGGTCCAGAGTTCATTTCAAGTGTGCTATTTACATTTGGAATCTGTTGCTGTCAACTCTCAATATGAGATTCAAAGAGCTGTCACTATCAGTGAAGCAAGCCATCATTAGGCTGAAAAATCTAAACAAACCCATCAGAGAGATAGCAAAAACATTAGGTGTGGCCAAATCAACTGTTTGGAACATTGTTAAAAAGAAAGAACGCACCGGTGAGCTCAGCAACACCAAAAAGACCCGGAAGACCACGGAAAACAACTGTGGTGGATGACCGAAGAATACTTTCCCTGGTGAAGAAAAACACCCTTCACAACAGTTGGCCAGATCAAGAACACTCTCCAGGAGGTAGGTGTATGTGTGTCGAAGTCAACAATCAAGAGAAGACTTCACCAGAGTGAATACAGAGGGTTCACTACAAGATGTAAACCAAACAACATCTAAAAAAGCCTTCACATTTCTGGAACAACATCCTATGGACAGATGAGACAAAGATCAACTTGTACCAGAGTGATGGGAAGAGAAGAGTATGGAGAAGGAAAGGAACTGCTCATGATCCAAAGCATACCACCTCATCAGTGAAGTATGGTGGTGGTAGTGTCATGGCGTGGGCATGTATGGCTGCCAATGGAACTGGTTCTCTTGTATTTATTAATGATGTGACTGCTGACAAAAGCAGCAGGATGAATTCTGAAGTGTTTCGGGCAATATTATCTGCTCATATTCAACCAAATGCTTCAGAACTCATTAGACGGCGCTTCACAGTGCAGATGGACAATGACCCGAAGCATACTGCGAAAGCAACCAAAGAGTCTTTTAAGGGAAAGAAGTGGAATGTTATGCAATGGCCAAGTCAATCACCTGACCTGAATCCGATTGAGCATGCATTTCACTTGCTGAAGACAAAACTGAAGGGAAAATGCCCCAAGAACAAGCAGGAATTGAAGACAGTTGCAGTAGAGGCCTGGCAGAGCATCACCAGGGATGAAACCCAGCGTCTGGTGATGTCTATGCGTTCCAGACTTCAGGCTGGAATTGAATGCAAAGGATTTGCAACCAAGTATTAAAAAGTGAAAGTTTGATTTATGATTGTTAATCTGTCCCATTACTTTTGGTCCCTTAAAAAGTGGGAGGCACATATACAAACTGTTTAATTCCTACACCGTTCACCTGATTTGGATGTAAATACCCTCAAATTAAAGCTGAAAGTCTGCAGTTAAAGCACATCTTGTTCGTTTCATTTCAACTCCATTGTGGTGGTGTATAGAGCCAAAAAGATTAGAATTGTGTCGATGTCCCAATATTTATGGACCTGACTGTATACGTAGTTTTTCGGGCTATTTCGTTATTAAATTCACTTCTGAGACTTTTTTAAGCGAGAAATCAACTATATAAAGCTCAAATATGGGCCGTTTTACGAAAATGTATGGCTAATTGCAAATTTGGTAAGACCTGTCGGACTTTAGCTAGGAGCTCCACACAGTCTGACGAGAAAGCGGCAACCTCCATACCCAGTGAAAGTCACCATTTCCTTGGGTACTGGACTACTGGAATACTGAGGGCTTTGTGGAGCTCCACGGAGCTGGCTGGCTGCCAGCTGCCGGCATAACTAGAGTAGCTATATTTACAGTTTGAATTTCGTCACGCCACTTATATAACATCTACCCCAAGGTCTTATAAAGCTAACAATGGTGCCTGATTTCTATTTAATGAATTTTTGTGAACATTAGGGGTTTCGTTAGCTGCGACTGTCCCGTCAATCCTATGTGTACAGATCGCGGCTAGTTAGCTTCATTTTCGGCGTAATTAGAGTATATTTACAGTTTGAATTTCGTCATGCCACTTATATAACATCTACCCCAAGGTCTTATAAAGCTAAACAATGGTGTCCGATTTCAATTTAATGAATCGTTATGAACATTAGGGATTTCGTTAGCTGCTACTGTCCCTTCAATCCTATGTGTACAGATCGCGGCTAGTTAGCTTCACTTTCGGCATAATTACGAGTATATTTACAGTTTGAATTTTGTCACGCCACTTATATAACATCTACCCCAAGGTCTTTTGTGAATTTCAGAGGAATTCTAAGAGGAGGCTAGCTAGCTCTCATTGATAGAGCTCCATCCAGCCGCAGCTCTATCAATGAGAATAGCGGACAAGAGCCGTTTATTTCCCCGATTGTTTGTTTAAATAACTCAACATATTATAATTACACACATTATAAGATTAACTGGAACCTGCGGTAAGAGATTGCTGGCGTAACAAGCTCGCTGACCGCGCTCTCACTCACACACACCGGCCATTTAGCAGGAAGAGGGGAGCTGCAGGCCCTGGAGCTCTGTCAGGGCAGCAGCGTTTGGTAGTCCATTAACCCAAAAAACGATGATTTTGCGCGGGTATGGAGTGCCGTGGGCTGCCAGCCGTGACGGAGCTCCATCTACCTCACAGCAGGCCGGGGTCTGTGAAGGAAGGCAGGCCGGGCGGCGAGGCAGCAACACAGGCAGCAACACAGGCAGCACCGGCCGCTGAACTCAGAACAATTAGCCATTCATTTTCGTAAAACGGCCCATATTTGACCTCTACATAGTTGATTTCTCAAAAAAGTCTCAGAAGTGAATTTAGTGGTAAAATAGCAGATGAACAATGTATACAATTTCTGAGATCTGCGCGACCTATTCAGAAGACTACCTGATCTCAGGTCAGTGGTGTAGCCTATGTAAATGTTTGGGCGTGACAAAGATAGAGACTAGAGCCAAATGAGGAGGAGCTGCCGAGTTGACGTCAACTAGGCGGCTCGTTGAGATTTGCCCGTTTTCAGAAGCAGTTTCAAATTGTGAGATTTGCATAAGAAAGAGGTGTCAATGGGATTTTGAGGTTCTATGTATGTCCTAGTTACCCACTAAACTGTCATTATTCAACTATGACAAGGTAAAATCGGTTTTGCATTCAATCACCCCTTTAAAATACATTAGCCAAAGAGGGACATACCTTCGCTTTTCGCGCTTTTACAATCAGTGGCACCGTGACGAATGCCAGGGGGAGATTACTCGCCAGGGAAGCGAAAAAGAGAATTAAATGGACAACGCGACAGGCGAAGCAACAAGACCAAAGTTAATATTGGAGTGGCTAGAGATACTAAGAGGTAATTTCGGGTTCGGCCATCGTAGGAGTTAAAATGCACAGACTCCCTGCAGCTTCTTTTTCATTTTCCCACTGCCATGTACAATCTATTGGAAGCTGTCTGTTTGTATCTGGTTAACTTGTTAGTCCTTTTAAATCGGCTGAATTGATCAATTGGTGTTAATACTGAATTTTGAATTAGATATACCGTAATGGCCTGTGGTGCAGTCATCTTGTTTCCGGCTTGTTAACACAGGCTTGTAGTTCTTTTCACCCAGTGGGAGATATCATAGCTGTCAGAATACCTACGAGCCGGCATTACAACGAAGAGGCTGACATCAACGACTCGGCTGCCTGTAATTACAGTCTGAACAATATGATATAAAAAGGGCATTAGTACACAGAGTTTGGTAACATCTACTATTTCACAGCATAACACCATCTAACTTCAACCTGACCAGAGGCTTAATCAGCCAGAATAATTCAAACACCTGTGTGAGTGTGCAGGACTGGATTAGTCATACACCTTGGAGCCCTAAAAAACTGTCGATATTGCACAAACTCCTGTCACCACAACACATCACACATTCCTTTCTTGACCAAACTAATTTGCTCTCCCTACCTGCAGCCATCTGTTAAAAGTGGGAAATGCGGAAAAGCAATTTAGCTATAGTTCTGGTGGTGCTTAAAACCTTTACACGTCGTAACAGGCATGTAACTGAAGACCAAGTAAAACTTCTTATTTAATGCTAAACAATAGGAGGGCAAAACTTTTTCTTCTCCCTGAAACCAATTACTATCAATGCTGTGGAGTCACAACTTTCCTGCTGATTGGGTACTTCCCCTTTAAGACATAATGCTGAGGTAGTTAAGGTTTCTCACTTAGGTGGCCAAACAATGTTTAAAAAACAATGAATTACAGTGTTTGGGAAAAGAAAATGGCCTGAAGTGAAATTTTCCGTAATGAGGTTATTTATTTATGCATTATACTACTCACAGCAATACTGTAAACACTCAATCAACAATAAGTTACATACATACATACATACAGTAAGTACATTGGGGGATGTCATACAAGATATATATGCACAATCTGTGTGTGTACTTTATGTTCAAAACATGCCAGCATGCTTGGCTTTTAACAGTATTATTTAGTCTCCTCGAGTACATATATGTACAAATAATGTAAAGGCCAGTCTCTCCCTCTCTTTCTCTCTGTCAGTCCTATTCACCATGCTTTTGTGCCACCTAGCTATTCATATCAGACATGTGGAGGGTCCAGAGGAAAAGAAAAAAAGAGACTCTTATCCTGAGAGAAACTGTGGAAAGCTTCACTTTACAAGTCAGAAAAAGAGATGCATTTTGGGCAGGTGAATTATAAATGAAAGAGCTGCTATACAACAGTCAGAAAATGTACAGCTGTATAGATAACTGAAGACAAGATAGAAGAGGATGATGGGGAGATATAGGAAAGATCAGACGGAAAAACATTTTTGATAACAGGAAAAAAGCGGCAGCAAAGAATAAAATTCTAAAGAAAAAGGGGTTTGGAAAACTAGCACCTGATAGCACAAAGAAAAGGAAGGAAAATGCTGGGGGGTTCACACAACATGGAGCATATACATTTCTCACCCTTTTCTGTAACATCTTTCTGATCTTTGCATTTTATAAGCAAAACAGGGTGATTGCCAGGCCAGACAGAGGGGCACAGCAGCAGGGAGGTGCCAGTCTGCTTCCTGGCAGCGACAGCTCTGCCGAGTCACAGCAACTCTTGTCGAGGCACAGTAAAGAAAGGAAGCGGCATGTGCTGGTGTGTGCGTGTGTGTGTGTGTGTGTGTTTGTGTGTGTTCCATATATTAAAATAGAGTCAGACCCCTAGACACGACAGCTGTCCCTTTCATGTGTGCTGTTGTATAAGCCTGGTTCAGGGTTGTGTCTGTCAGCAGGTCTTAGGACTACAGTTGCTTTGTTCATTTAGAGAATGATAGTTACGTATTGTAACTCCAGATTCTATGAGTATAGGCATAGCCCTCTAAGAGCTGTTGCTATTGGGTTTATCTCTCGCGCATGCACAGTCGTGAAGATTTCTTTCGCGCCCTTGTGCCCAGCACGGGCCTCTCTTACATTCACAGTTACTGTATATTACAGCTGCGAGACCAGAGATCTGCTCCCAACATCAGCATTTTTCTTCAGCCAATGTTAGTGAAGCAGGTGGCCTGGATCTTAGAGGGCTATGCCTATACTCTGGAGTTACAATACGTAACTATTGTTCTATTTCGTATAGGCTTCGTCCTCTAAGAGCTGTTGCTATTGGGTTAAGGGCAAAGCTGACATTTTTTTTATGCAACAAAATTATATTGTTTGCTTAAAAACCTGATAGGCTATCTCCATGACTGGCCTGCTTAACGCAGAATATAGTTGTGAGGCCTTGCCTCACAACTACATTCTGAAGGTGCTCCATAATTAAGATTAAATCATCATTAATTAATCCAAAGCACATTCGTCACAGGCACTCTAGTGCAGGAGGATGGAGACATGGCATACCAGATCAAATAGCACATCACATACCGTTAAGTGCGGATAAGACCGAGTAAATCATGGAGACACATTGCGCAATGAAAGCGGATGAAAAAAGGCACGGAGATGCCCAAGACACCGTTGTGCAGATGTCAGCCACTGTGAGGAGGGCCGTGGGTGCTGATAATGCTCTCTTGGAGTGTGCCCGGATGCCACTCCCTTTACGTTAAATGGCAGAAGTGACCTATAGCTCGTGGCTGTTCAAGGTGTGGTCCAAACAACCCACCAGGGGCAATGGGACCATCCAAGAGCACACGTCTGCTATTGGCTGGGAGTTGTGACAAGCAGATGTTCCGCTGTGAAATGTGCAGCCAGATATTGATATAACTCCGGGGGACACCCAAAGGCTTAGCGATGTTGTTCTGCGCCGCGGTCACCTAGGCGGCACACAGGTGCGCATGGACTTGGTCCCGGGGAGATGGCGGTGTGGGCTTCTGTCGGCCCAAAAAAGTGGCCTTCGGAAGCAAGATGGAGGCCAGGCTCTGCCGCAGTAGCGGGACCACTAGGAACTCTGTTTCCTTGTCGCCTCGCAACTCGGGTGGATATCTGGTGGCAGGATGTAGCCAGTCCGTCAATTGGTACACAGGTCGACACAGCTGTTCTTCAAAGTCTTCAAACTGCTTGTCGCTGAAGAAAAATAAGGATCAGATCTCTGGTCTCGCAGCTGTAATATACAGTAACTATGGACATAAGAGAGGCCCGTGCAGGGCACAAGGGCGCATATAAATCTTCACGACTAGTGACCCAACTGGGATAAACCCAATAGCAACAGCTCTTAGAGGGCAAAGCCTGTACGAAATAGAACATGTGGTGATTAAGGCTATAGTCTGTTCAAAGCCTCCCAGCACTGCCCACCTCCCCAAACAGAAAACTGTCTTTACACACATAAATGTACAGTCTGAGTCTATATACCCTTATAAAATGTGTTTCTTTTGTACACACATTCATGCTCTTCCATACACACATATATGTGATACACAAACCTCCATCCCTGCCAGAATCTCCCGTGTTGGCATGTCTATACCACAGAACCCTGGAGTGTGCACCATCTGTCTGCTCATTACTCACAGGGTATACACCTACAAACACAAACCTGAGTAAAACACATATACACGCATGCTTAATGTTGCAGCCATAAACACTTGCAACCTCTCCTTTCCTATCATTCTTCTACTACTGCAGTGTTATCAGTGGAAGAAAAGGGAAGAGCCTCTTTCAAAGAGGTACAGGCTTTATCAGTGCTAGGGAAGTAGCATGCTGGCCTCAATGAGCAGACAGACAGATAGACAGGGAGAGAAGGGGTAGAGAGATAGGCAGGCAGGTAGGCAGGCAGGCAGACAAGCGCACACACACCGATTTATTTATTTTCATACCCCATACCTCGTAGCAAGCTTGTGACATTTACTCTAGAAAACAAATCAATAATCAATTAGACAAATGTAAAGCAGCCACTGGGAGTAGGCCAATCTCTGTCCCAGCAGGAAACCGGCACACACGATGCTTAACCCAACTTCTGCCCTTTTTCTGATTAATGTTCCTCTTATTGCTCATCAATTTCCTTTATCTTCTTTCTTTTTCCTCTTCTTTATTTTAACCTGAAATAGGTGTATATTTGCAAGATGATGATTGCCAGCATTTTAGAGATTAAACTATAAATTCGATAGGGATGCCCAATCCAATGTTTGTCTCCAGATACTGATTCAAAAATCTAAACAAAGGGTATATGGCAATACTGAGGACCCATAAGATATCAGTGATCTATTTTTCCCAAATATAAGATCTGTTAACCCCAAAGTACATTAGGTTGCTTTCACACCTACCTCGTTTGGTCCGTTTAAAACAAACTTTGAACTAATTTTAACAAATACGATTAGGATTTTAATTATATTTCTGATATTTTCTAATATGTGTCTGTTTCTTCATGATAATTAGCTTGTGACAGCTGTGATAAAATAAGCACATGCAGCTGATAGGATGTAACTGCCACTGGCATTATTAGATACAAGCACCATCGGTGCTAATACAGAGCTTCATGGCAGAAAATAAACACAGTAGCCAAACAGAAATAGGTAAAAGTTAGATAAAATAAAACTAAAAATTGGAGAAAAAAAAAATAGTATTTGAACAAGGACAGAAAAAAAGGTTCAAACAAAACAGAACAACATGAAATCCAAAAGAGAAATAAGAACCCCAGCAGAAGTGATGAAATGAAAAGGAGACGAGAAATGAGAGGTTTGAGTCGCATGCACGCACACACACACACACACACACACACACAGGGAGCCAGGCCAGATACAGCATCCCGTCTGGAGAATCACTGCTTCCCTGGATCTATAGATGGATTCATTTCACTGCTCTGTTCACCGTTGCCTCTGTCCATGTCTTGGTCTGTCTCTCTCTCCCAATACTCTCTCCCTCCTTGACTTTGCTTGCGTCATCACTTAATACGACATTTAATTCATTTTCCATTATATCTAAACATATAAAGCGAACCACACGGCATACTGTTGAGAAAGGATCTGTTCCATAATTGATTTTTAGTTATTAGCATAGTTACAAATGTCAGTGGGATTTTGAATGAGGTTTTCTTAATTCTAGAACAGAACCTGAACGTTTCACTTCCACTCATTTACATTTACAATTACCAGTCTTTCCTTTTCTCTATTGTTGTTGTAAGCTTGAATTGAGATTTACATTTTTTTTGCAAGCGACACCAACATCTGCATGTTATCCACGAAAACAGAAATACACACTCAAAAAAATATAGGCCCAGAAATGCAATATACATCACAATAGCTACTTTAAAAGTTTCAGGATAGGCTTTTCCATGAACAACGTGGGATTTTTCCCCCACACAATGTGTCATCACAGCAGCCTTCACTCCAGACCTGGAATGAAGCCCACACTCCAGACCTGAGCCATTGAAGTAGCAAACCTTACAAGATTCACCCAGTGATTCATCCTCTTTCATTACAACAACACCCACATGCGCACTTATTCTGCTACAAGGTTCTATTCTCACCAATGAGAGCTCATTGGTCCGTTATTACTCACCCCTGTGAATTCTTCAATAATTAAAGAGAAAAACTCTGGTTCTACAAGAGCCTTTATTATGAAAACAGTCCTTGCCCCAGGTTCCTAAAGTTTAAGACTTCTTATTTCATCTAAAACACATTTTACATTTGCTCTGCAGTGACATTACAAGGCAGGGTTGTCCCTCCCAACTAAGTCAGAAGGGTCTCGCCCTGATCACTTAATACTACCATACAACACAATAATTAAAGCCTAATTAACCTTTGACATGTTGTCACTAGAGCTGGGTTTAAGAGGGGCTTAAAAGAAGGAGGCTGAATAGCTCTCCAAATTTAGGTTACATTTTGGCGAGGGAAAAACTGGCATGGCCATTTTCAAAAAGGGTGCCTTGACCTCTCACCTCAAGATATCTGAATGGAAATGGTTTCTAAGTCTCCCCTTTACAGGCTTGCCCACTTTATGAGAATTCCATGCAGTTTGGCAAAAACCATGCAGTTTTTTGTATGCAATATAAATGTGTTATTTTCGCCTAATCTAAAAATTGTGTATTTTATGATTTCTGCATACTGGGGTCCCTAAACAGTCAAATTACATCAATTGGGTATGACCGGGTATGACTCTTTTGGATACAATGAGCCCAATTGTATTCGTGTGTGATGATGTCAGTCCCCATAGTAGCCATTTCAATGTAGTAAACCATTTTTCAAAATTTGACCTCAACGTATAAAATGACCTGTTGTGACCTGTAGGATAAGCACAGCCTCATGCAACTTTACAACCCCAAACTAGAGATCTAGGACATTCAGAGGGTGTATGGCTAGAGTCTGTAAAGTTGCACTTTATTGTGTTGACTGCTGTAGTAGCTGTGTGTTGACATTAATGTAACTGCTTTGGGGTTAATTCTTAATGTAAACATGTATTGTTATTATTTTTTAATAGACCAATTTGGAGTGGACGTCACAGTTATGTCACTGCAGTTGTGCACGCATTGTGGTGGCAGAAAAACAGCCGAAACAATGATGAATTGTTTATCGCAATACATCTATGCTTTTTCCAGGGACAACCTTCTTATAATGCATCCATGATGAGAGCAAGTTACTTAGCTAGCTTGCTTCTTCCACCATGTTTTAAAGCTACACTGGTTTAGAAAATGAGCCAACCCGCCAACTGGTAAACAGCGCTGGCTGCAGAGACGGATAAGCTAGCAGGCTAACTAGCCAGCCCTAACATTAGCTTATCCATCTTGGGAGGAGCTGCCCTCAGCTCTCCTCCCAGCGAAGTAGTCTGCCAGCAGGGTGAGCTAGGAAGGGACCGGGTTAGGCAATATGTTTACATTTTCCAAAATGCCACCGTCAGCCCAGCAACCAGCGGCGGCGGATAAGGTGACTAATGTTACCCCTAAATTCTTTGAACAGACGTAGCTGTCCAGGCTAAAGTGGCCGCGTTTTCATCTAAAGTGGGTTGGAAAAACGACAGATGCCACCACAACTGTCACTTTTCCACCACCAGTTAGGCTCTGCCCACTAAACACGTCATTACGTTTACAAACACAAAAAGGTCTATAATGCACCAGGTTGAGCGTTCCTGGACAATTTACAGCATTATTTATCTGAGAATGACTTTCATATCCAAACAAAATTGATTTTGTAACTGAAACATCCCTAACCGAAATTGAATCAACTCGAAAAAAGGCCAAATTGAGACCTTGTAAATCGGTATTGAATGGATAAGTGAAATCAGTGGTGATATAGAATATTCATTCATCTTCCAAAATCATGACTCTGAGCTTGCAGCTGAAGCCCCATAATTATGTATTGTTTGTATCTAAATATAAATAAAAAAGATGAAACTGATTTATCTTATGGGAAAACTGGATTGTGCTAATATTTTAGGATGCTCATGTTCAACTTCTTTGTCCAGTGTACCAGCTATGGATTTTATGGTCACAGTGTCGGGTCATATGAATTGTTCATTGAGGTCACTAGATTGCTATGTCGCAAAATCTTTTTATAAGAATTCCTACTTGATTTGATACTGTAATCTGGTGTGCAAATAGAATAAATAAGTATGAGCAGCAGGAGAGATTTTATGATTAAAGCACACGAAGAAACAGAAACACAGGGATGAACAGATGGCTGATAGAAAGTAACATTCCCATTTTTCCGGACGATGACTGACACTTCAGTCCCACTGTTCAGCAATAATAAAAACGCTAAGTGAAGTGTCTCTGTCTCTCTCTCTCAACCGACAGTAAATGATCAGAGTTCAGTCATAGAAATGTCTAATGTCTAATTCAGGTATATCATTGTCATTTTTATATGAATACTCATATCAGTTTTTAGCATTCTCAATAGAAAAATGTACTTTTACTATTTAGATAAGAATGAAATGATATGCATGAGCACACAACATCGAGATTATGTTGTTTTGCTTTTGCAGTGATACTAGGGCAGTGCAAACAATATCTTTTATTACATAAACATAGAAACAAATAGCTCCATTTGTGCTGCATGACCTCTTGAAGGCTGACATCCCTCCATATTGTGTAAGGGTGAATGACTTCACACACAAGAACATGAAAGGATCACTGAGCTGGCTGGGGGTGTCCCGTGTCTGTGGTAAGTCACTGCTGTCATGTCATTAAGGTAAAGCGGAGTAAAAATAAACACATCCACAGAAATCTCATACTCATTTGGAAGGCTTTTGGGTGTGCAATTGGCAACCATGTTCTGTCAAATGCGTTGAAACAAATAATGTATTTAACTAATTAAGTTGAAATGTTACAGTGCAGACATAATACAAAACTAAATAAAAATTAAATAGCAGACAGAATAAACAAAGATCTAGTGTAGTGTTGTATAAATAGTGATCATGCGGTCAACTAGCTTCATAATAATAAAGCCCAGTCACGGTGATGTGCTATGAAACTCACCCCTGATACTGTGGAGTTCATGTGAACAGTCCGACGTCTCTCACAGCAACATAATACAGTCAGAGGACTGAAAGGGACAGAGTTAACAGGCAATATGTGTGTCCAAAAGTAATTTGTCAGCTGGTGTGTCAATAGCAGATGTGCACACCAATGGGAATCCTTGCCTAAAGCTCACAGCTCCAGGGGGTCATCAGAGAGCTTGTGGCACATTAATGTCAGACCAATGAATTAACACATGTATGGATGAACATGGCTTCCTCTGAGAGCCTGCCAGGTTGAACCGAATATGACCCCCCTCACACGTCTTAGTATAGAATAACAAGTCAGCAACACTCCTCAACATCTCTGCTATTTGTCCTTGAGATGGAAAATGAAGAGAAATATTGAGAGATGGAGACAGAAAGACAAAGTGACAAAAGAGACAGAGAAGAGAGGCGAGCACATAAAAAGAGATAGAATGAAAGTGACAGGCAGCAAAGTATGAAACGAAATAAAATTAAAAAGTACAGTGTGACGTGACAAGCCTTTTTATAGAGACCACTATGGCCTGTGGTCAGAAATAGCAGCCACCTGCTGGAGCTGGACCTGCAGCGCACCACAAAGTGGCTGGCAGGCCTCTGATGGGAATTGAAAACAAGCCAGATTTACACACCCTGTATCAACCTATCACATAGAGACAAAAGACCAACCATTTTCAAATATTCTTCATTATATTAAGATTGGAAATAACCTCATACAATACTGGAGTTATATATACACAGTACATGTAGTTATTCATATGGTAACTAAGTATTTGTAGGCTCCACATTTTTTTAAACTGTGAATTAAAAGTAATAAAGTGTATGAATAAAGGATTTTTTTTAAATCTCTATGAACTGGAACAAACACTACAATACTGCCACACAACCTCATGAAGCATGACATAACATGACACAAGGAGGAAAGATCACAGGAAAAAACATATTATCCTGTCCACAAATGATTTTAAATAATAATAATAATAATAATAATAATAATAATAATAATAATAATAATAATAATAATAATCAATTACATGTTACTGTTTGTTTGTCTAAAGAATTTGAATGCCCTGGGATGTTACATAGCAACACAGTTCCGGAGAAGATGTTGCAAAGCTCTATGAATTTCAAATTTATACGAAAGAAAAACGTCTAGGCTAGTTGGTGCAGCTACATAGAAGAAAGAAGACATTTCAATTACTTGTTAACTGAGGTAAGTCCATTTTGGATATTATTTAATGAAAACATTACTGTAATGTTATTATTAACAGTGAGCCCACAAGGAAAACTAACCATCTTAGATGATGGCAACAGCTAGTCGTCCACAGTAAAGACCTAACCTACAGTACCTCCTCATACAGAGAAGAGTAGCCTGTCCGTAAAGCTTGATTTGGTTTAAAAAAAAAAAAAAAAAAAGTGCTGATTTGGTCCATTGATGATTGTACCCACCTTTGTGTCATGTATTGTTTGCCTGTGTCATCCATTACAATCAGGGAATGTACAGCTTTAGAGGGTGTTATCCCACTTATATATATCGCCACTTGCCAAAAAAATTTTTGTAACATTAAAAGTATTGGTGGTGCATTTACTCATACCCATAACTAATTCTGATTTTAACTGACTGTTAAAACATTAAACATAAACATTTAAATGCAGTTCCTGGGCCTCGGAATTCCTGCTGTTTGCATTGCTAGGCAACACCTAAACAGGAAGAGGTTCAAGCTGGGCCAGGAGTTTAAAATCCCTGACAAGTTTTGAAATTTAATAGACAAGAAGAAATGTCAGAAAGTGCACTCAAGCTCAAGTATAGAGAATGATGCTGCATCTTGCTACACACTATATTTATTTTTTATTTCAAAAGCCTATTTAGAGTTGGTGTATTTATTTAAAATGGCAAAAACACCTCCGTTGGTTTCAGGTTATACTCTGGTTACCAAAACTTAATCCACACCTGCCAGCAAATGTGTTTGTTTTTTCACACAGGAATTGGCAAGAAGATATCCTGATGACAAAATCTGGTCGAAAGAAATGTCTAAGTTTCTCTCCCTTCAGGTACAAGTCTTACACATGTACTTTTTTGTTGTTGTTCTGTTTTCATACCTACTTTCTATATAAATAATGCAAGGATGTATGTTATTACTGGGGAGTAAATCAGTTCATTGTTTTCCTATCTAATGACCGGTCAGGAGGAAACGACAGGCAGCAAAAGACAGGAGGTTCTGCATCATATGGATCAACAGGATGGTGAATAAACAGGTGGAGAAGCATATGGCAGAGGTGCATTCAGAACTCCATCTCATGCATCGTGCCCTGAGAGAGGAGATGGCGGCTGAGCTTCGGGAGCAGCTGAGAGAGCTGGTGGCTGACGGAGTGAGAGACAGAAATCAACATTTCACCAGGCTGAACCGAGAGCAGAGGGTCACATCAAAGTGGAAAATGGAGAAAGACTACAAGGAGAAAACCGAGGACGAAAAAGATGACGCAAATTCCCTTAATCTGGAGACAATGAGTCTCAACTTCTCTGAAACATCCTCTGATAGTGACAGCGTCTTCATATTAACGAAACCACCAAAATATGAGCAGAGGCCAAGGGAAAGCTTGATCGTTTTGTTGGACGTCTCCAGTAATGGGGACACCAGCGATGCCTCTAATGATACTGACACCAGCTCACAACCAGATAATTGGGAACCAGAGAAAAGCCGACAGATTTCATCAGGTGTTGCCACTGTCGCTGACACCAGCCAGTTGATGAAGGAATCAGATGAGAAAGAAAGCTCACGGAATCCTTTTCATGCAAACCCCAGCTTCATGCCTGAGGAACAAAGACGTGAGGAGACGTGGGTCAGAGTAAATGGAACAAAAGAGGAGGAGACGTTGCCGACGGAAAGACATTGGAAGGAATGGATGGACAAGCAGGAAATGAGAGGAAACCATAACAACATAAAGCCAGTTGAGCAACAGAATACAAAAAACCAGGGAGGGGCCGGGGCAGCTCCTCCCCTATCACAGAAACATCTGATGCTACAAAACATGAAAGAAGCGGACACCGTGAAAAAAATTAAGACATATTTCTCTGATCTATTCAATCCTCATACATCTTATAAATGGAAGAGATTTGAAGATGAGGATTGACCCACTCCACAGAAAAACAGAAACAGAAAAATATAATTTATCTTTTTGCCATGCTTTATAAGTTTTATTCAGTAAATAAATCAAATAAATTGTGCATAACAAGTACAATCTCCAGCTTTAATATATAGCTGAGGGGCTATGACTCCTCTTTGCAGTGCGCTGCAGTGTGTATCAGAGTGATTTATGAGTTGTTCAGTGGCAGAAAATGATAGTGGAGCTTTTTGGTAACCTTTGATGCATCGTAGAACTGTGCCTTTTTCCAAATTACCTCCTATCCTCATCCTTCTCCCACCTCAAAAACACTTGGTACACTGAGGTCTTATGTTCTTCAAAAAGAAATCTTAAATTGAGAGATATAGTCAATAGTTCACAAGAAAATGTTCCCAGCCGCCTACATTAGCTTTCATTTATCAGTGCAATAAAATGTTAACAGACTAGATCAACCTAAAACACAGATGTATGATTCAGATTCCTTTAACAAGAAAATATCACTTGATTCAAGAATATTTTGGGATACATTTGTGCCAAGTGGAAACAACTGACATCTGAGGAAACTAGTAAAAAATAATTGCTCATTTAAATGACTTTTTAAGAGTGATGATTTTCTAGTGGGTACTCTGAGGACACAACAAAAATGCAGCAATAGGCAAGCAAATTACACAGGCTCTCTATAGTGGAGAAGAAATGCAGCAGTGAAGCTGTCTGAGTCCGACTTCTGTAGTATTCAGGATCCAGTCCAAGATATGGGATTAGCACTACACAGAGACTGGACTCTGATGTGAATTTTGGCAATCATACACAAATCCTACTGTGTAACCAACCATTGTACAAACAAATTCAAGCTGCTTGTTTGCACAGTGAATGTGATCATACACACATGCACTGGGGACTTTAAACTAATAATAAATGATACTTATACTTACACTTAATCTACATGAGAGATAAGGAACGTCCTGCACATTTTTCTTTCCTGCCTGAATAAACATAAGTGCTCACTGAAGAAGAAATAACTCCTGGCACTGTTTGACTGCAAGCTAGTTTCATAAAAAGAATACTAAGATGAGGTTACAACCACATTTCAGGGAGGAAAAAAAACACAGTCATGGCAAATGCAGTCAAGCTTTCATATTCATTAGAATTACTTTACCTCACTTATGTAGAGAGACTGTGATTTATGCATGAATAATAACAATCCAATGCATCCAATAACAATACAGATTTTTAAAGCTATTGTACAAGTGCATTTTAATCTCGAGAGAGTGCAGAGTGTGCAGAAAGTGGTCTTGGTTTGATATTAATGGAAGGCTAACGCACTCTTCACATCCATCCAGCCAGCCAAAAGCCTCTCTAAAAATCATACCCAGTTTCCCCATCTCTTCTCTCCAGAGATCCATATCAGCACCAGCAGGTGGCACTAAGTACCTTCCAAGCTCCAGCCAAATTCAGCAGCAAGATCAGCAGTACTAGTAAAGAGCAGTTTATGTTGATACAGACCATCACGCCTCCCTCTTTAGCACGATGCCGATGGACACAGATTTTTTTGCTGTCAGTTTCAGAGTTGACCATCAGCTGATCGCCAGTCTGCATGCAGAGACAGAATGAAAGCACAGAAATACTGGAGCGATGTTGATGTCTGTTATTTCCCCTGCTGTGGATGACACTTTGCTAATGTGATGATCGTGTGCAAAAATGATGTTGCTCTCACACAGTCAGAACCATGAATAAAACCATACCCCCCAGAGAGATGACAGCTTCACAGAGACAGCCACTGAAACTGCTTCAGGGACTGAATGACTCTAAAGACCTGAATTAAGACTGTTAGCTGTAATTTATTTTATGCACTAAATCCAGAAGACCTATAAAGTAAATGATACTGACATGGAGACAAAAAAAATGAAACCGTTTACACAGTGCATTTGCAGTTGAAGTACAGCATCAACTGAGTTTATTCCCAATTTGTATAGCCTATAGTTGCCTGTTCTAAAGGTAAATCTTAAAGGTCATGTATGGTGTCAGGTTTATGTCATATCTCCCGAGCGCATTAAAACATGCTCACGAGTAAATGATATCATTTCACGCGCGCAGATATTACTCTTCGAGCACCAATTCAACAATCGAGAGTTGTACAGGCAGCTGCAAGTGTGAAACAAAACGTAGGGAGAGGCAAAGACTGGCTCCTGCTAAGCAGCATGCGCACAGAGCAGCCTGTCTGCTTTGTGAGCACCGGAGGGCATACACGCTTTCTCAGGTAAACTCTGCTCTCGAAGTTGATTTCTGCTTGCCCGAATGAAACTGACTTTTGACACTTTGGGGGCGGAAACCAAGGAGGCACTGGCCCTCCTATGATTGGTCACTTTCAAGGCGATCTCACCCACGGCCCTTCTTAGTTTACCTTGATTGACAGCTATCGTTTAGGAAGCACGGAGTTGTTGTACCGGCCAAAGAACTGTCTTTATTAACGATGTAGCGCAAGATAGCACCATAAATAAATGATTGTAAAAGTGTTTCTCATCTGTTCTGTTGTGGAGAAATGTCCGTAAATCCTTGCGTGATGCTCTCAGTTTTATTCTTTCCCTCTCCCTATGTTTTGTTTCACGCTCGCCAGTTTATGCGTAAGAGCTAGATAAAGATAAATCTATAATCTAGATCTAATTAACTACAGATTTATTGTCCTAACACAATATGGCTAAATGCTTGTCAGTTGACCTGCTTTCCCTGAAGTATTTCCTGTATCCTCACATCCTTTGATTTCCTTTACAACTGTCTAGAGGGTGCAAAAAGGCAAATGTCTCTCAAAAGGGAAAAGTTGCATTCAAGTGACGTCAGCTGGCTGTATAGATCATCGGGCACGGAGCCTTAAGTGACGCCGCAACGCCCCTCTGGAGCCAGAGCTAATCCTTATATATACATACCCACCACACACACACACACACACACACACACACACACACACACACACACACACACACACACACACACACACACACACACACACACTCTAGGATTTGTGATGAGTCAGTAACAAAAATGTAATGTAAAAAAACAGAGGTAAGAAATGTCCGAATCTTACGTGACCATCTGTATCATACTGATCTCTCTCCCCCCATATCATACGTTATCAATCAGTTGAAATAGTGTCACTGAACATGTGCTTTGAGAAACACTGTACAGAACAGCAGGCTTTCACCGTCGGCCACGTTATTTTCATAACATCCGTCATGCAGGATGCTTTAAATAAACAAAACAGGCCTCCTTGTGAAAAATGATGTATATCTAGCTCTGCTCAGCCACGATGAGGTGCATCCTTCCACACTGATGTATCAGGACAGCAGCAGTCATGTCTGCAGGCTGTCTGTCTGCCTGCAAAGAATCTAATAGTAGTTTGAGTTGAGTTTGCCTGAACCTCTTTTATCATCACCTTCTGTTGTGTTTAACCTGTATATTTTATCTCAGTAATAATGGAAATTGGGATGGGCATGGATGAAGTTCACCAACTCTCATGGTTGGTAGTATCCTGGTGATATTATCCTGTCCTAATGTACTTTCCTGTGCTCTTATTTGAACAAAAAAATATATTTTTACCACACGTTTCTTCGAGTGGCATTTTACGTTAATATTAGGAGCATTTGTTTGACCCTGAACTTGCAGTCTTTACTATTGGCTGCATCCAGTTATAAGCAATATAAATTGCTTAAGGCATCAGTTAAGTGCTTAACATGTAAATGTTGTGAATAACTACAAAGTAAATTATTTTTGCTTAAGTATTAGCTACAGAAGACCAAGTCCCTCAGCTATAGCCTAACTGTAGAGTTACAGAGACGTTTAGTACATTTGCCTTGAGCAAATTGAACTTCCCAGATGGGTATCGACAAAGCCCTGTCAAATGGTGGAAATTATGGATGTCTCACAGTCACGAGTCATCGACTCACAAACACTAAACCAAACACCCAGAGATACAGACACACTTGCAGATGCACAAAAGGGCAAAGCTATTCAGAAGCCAAAAGTTATGAGTGGACACACAAACCTAACTTTACACCCATAACTACATTCATGTTGAAAGAAAACTCATAGGAAACTGAAATCAGTACAGCTACATCTTAAGGTGCCCATTTGTATTGGAACATTTCTAGTGGGCAGCACTTTTCACAGCATTGCAGTAAAAATTGGCAGGCATGAAAGTTCTACTCTAAATCAGTCTTATAGCTGCTCAGGTCAACTTCCTCTTGCAACTACCAATTTCACTGAATACTTTTTTTTGGAGAGAAAAAATCCAATGTAAAACATGTGAGGTGGGAGTAAATAAATGACTCCTCTTTGCAAATATTTCCCAACTCACTACCCCAGTATCAACAACAACCGTCTCTCTCTGGATCAATACAGTGGCTCTCAACTGATTACAATGACTT
Source organism: Sander vitreus (assembly GCF_031162955.1). Taxonomy (NCBI): domain Eukaryota; kingdom Metazoa; phylum Chordata; class Actinopteri; order Perciformes; family Percidae; genus Sander; species Sander vitreus. The sequence goes on along the minus strand of NC_135859.1, from coordinate 13,326,983 downwards.
CCAAGGAAAACCCACACAGACACAAAGATGTTTCCTCAAGTTTAAAAGGCTCAGATCTACTTAACTCCTGTCGAAATGGAAGATTGTGGTCTGCAAATTCATTTATCAGTAACAGTCATACGACTAGGCTACAATACACTGCCTTTGTCCTGTTATTTTTGTGCGGCCTTGTCCGTGTAACTAGGAACTTTAGTAAGTTAAAATAAGTCATGAAGTAGCTTGGCGGCAAAAATAACAGATATGAAAAGAGGATTCTAGGAAGCAGAGCAAAGGTGACATTAGGTGTCACACCACTTATTGTATTCGTCGGGATACCATTATTTAGGGGAAATCTACGCTCCAGAGGACAAAACAAAAATTCTATAAATCAGTACTTAGCTGCTTACCTCCGTCAGAATATTTTGTTTTGTAACAATTTCAGTTTGATAGTGCTAACTAGGCTTATGTAAAGCCCAAATGAGGTCTCAATGTGACAATATGTAAATCAGTGTTTTTTAGGGGTTTTTTGGGCCACATTTATATCCAACAAAATTTATATTTAAAATAAAGGTGCAGCAAACATTGCACAGGAAACACATCACACCACTCATTAACTGAAATAATAGGAAACACTCATGTCCACTTGTTAATACGCTGTGCATCCAATCCACAGCCATGCTCCCACATTGATCTTAATGGGCTGCAGGAACACTTATAAGTCAGAGACTATTGGGACAGCTTCATCTATGCTCCAGCAAAGGCTCATTTGCAAATATTCAATATCCTCTCACCACTGAGGAAATGGAGTCTACATTGAGTTGCAAATGATTTGTGTTTGATTAGCATGAGGAGTAGGAAAAACACCCCACAGCCTTTGGTCACCATGTGTTGTTTTGTTAAGAAGGAAAGGCTACAGCCCACCTGTGCCATATTATTGTTGTCCGTCTGCCTGGGTTTGATCTAGCTTTTCATCTTGTGTATTCTATTAATCTATAAAATGCCAGAAAATATCGATCAGTGTTTTTTTTCGAAGCCCAAGATAACATCCTTAAATGTTTTGTTTTGTCATGACTCACACCGATTGATTATCAAAAAAGGTTGGCGATTGATTTAATAGTGGACAACTAATTGATCGTTTAATATTTGCAGCTCTAATTTCAAGAGCGTCAGTGTTGGAGGTTAGAGAAAGATACAAGATCTTAACTAAGAAAAAATCATTGTCATTTCACTCAAATGGAGCACAGCGTAAATACTTTCAGGAAGACTTCTAAACTTAATCACTTTTCTCTCTCTTCTAAACTGAACAGCTATTAGAGGCGTTCACTTTTATTTTAACCAATCAGAAGCGGCCATGAATTTCACAAGCCAATCACAGCATGACATCCCTGTTTTAAACCTGTCTCTCGCTGCTGCTCAGTTGTCATTTCAGGCTAAGAGCACAACCCTCCTCGTCCGCTTGCTTTCTACCCCTTTAAAAAAATCATTTCATAACAATGGAGTCTAATTTCCAAAGACTGTACAATTCATATTATGCATATGAACAATAAATCTTTGAATATCGGCAAAGAAAATCACATAGCAAGCTATTGTTGAATGCCATCTATTAATTTGACCACCCTCCCTGCACATACTGTATACACAGTACACACACAACCTCCTGTGCTGAGCCACCGCTTTGGTCTGACTCGACCCAGTGATGATTAATCTATGTGGGAGGAGGAGGAAAGCTAATTCCCTGGCTCCATCTATTGGTTTTACGGCTGATCTGTCTCTACCTGCTCTCTCATTACTCTGACTGACAATTATGTCTGGCACTGCTTTGGGCCTTTCTTCATATATACTGTATTGTGCATGCTTGACTTTTGCATGATGCTGTACGTACTGGGAGTGAAGAAGAGGAGAGAGTTGAATGTCTCCGTCAGTGCGGAGAGCATTACCAGAGCCACACCAATCTCTTTTTCTCTCTCTGTCGTTTAGCAGTCTACACTGCTTAACCTGTTAAAGAATAACACACAGGGGCTGACTAGTGAGTGTATGGGTGTCAATGTCTGTGTAGACCTTATTTGTATATGCATGTGCTTGAAAGTGTGTGTGAGGCTGTAATGGGCTGTGACTGAAGAGAACAATGCAGAAGGGTAACACAATGTCACAGTGCAGAGTTCCCATTTTGCAGTACACAGAGCATTCCTCTATATTTTGGATTTGTCCTCCAAAAGCTCTTGTAAGGGAAGAGTGTCAACTAAGGGGAATGGGTACGGGGAAGGGGTAAGACAGAGAAATGAGACGCAGACTGGGATCAGAGCAAGTGTGATGTGAGAAAGATCTGAGAGATAGAGAGAGACAGTATGGCTATCCCCCAAGACATACTGGAGATTGATAGACGGAAGGAAAACCCTTTTCCTTCCGTCTATCAAGCAGCCCATTTGTTTTGAATCACTGAGGGTGATGAGGGTAAAGTGAGGGTAAAGTGTTTGCAAAAACACAGGGTTTGTGACCATGCTGCAGTAATAATTCAGACAACGTATACAGAATGATTGACAGTCAGAAAGGAACTAAGAAAATACAGTAAAAGGTTGTTTTTAAATCAATGTCAGTTGATCTAGCTGTTAAAGTGAGTGTTGGAAGGCTTAGCTGACAGTTAAAAATGAGTTAACTGTAATATTCAATGTGAGGCTTGGCAGCTTTTCACCATTTTACATCATTATTTATAATAATTATATATATATTTATATTTATATATTTATATATTTATTATGACACACTACCGGTCAAAAGTTTGGGGTCACTTAGAATTCAGATTCACACTCAGATTACATTATGTGCTTACATAATTGCAAAAAGGTTCTCGACTGTTGTAGACAGAAGTGGCTGAAGAAACACTTGAAATTCCATGCTTTTTGGTCTAAATGTCATACCCAAATTAAAAGTGGTACAGCTCCCATATACGTTGACATTCTGGGGTGTGCCTGATATCATTGGAAACAAAACACTCTCAATGTTTTGTTACCAGTGTCGGGTGATTCTAGGCCTTACTGACACAGAGTTACAGAGGCTAGAATGGAGGTTTTTTATTTCCGTCCAAGTCATACATCTGTAAAATGATTAGACTACACTGCTGTAAACACAGCTGACAGGTGACACATGTCTCAGCTTACTACAGGAAAAACCCAGAAGCCAAAAGACTCAAAAATGGATTTGATATGAATTTATTTCTACAGATATGTCTGTGCGTTTTTTTATTTCCATTTGAAAAGTGCAAAGAAAAAAACCAATAAAGCACAAAATAAAACACTTCTCAAATACACAAACATACCCACATCAATCACCTTTCCAATGATATCAGGCACACCCCAGAGTGTCAAAGTATATGGGAGCTGTACCACTTTTAATTTGGGTATGACATTTAGACCAAAAAGCATGGATTTCAAGTGTTTCTTCAGCCACTTCTGTCTACAACAGTCGAGAACCCTTTTGCAACTATGTAAGCACATAATGTAATCTGAAAACTGCTGCCCTGATTAAAATTCTGTCTGGAAACGGTATTCTGTCTGGAATGGAGTGGAATGGAAATTTCTAAGTGACCCCAAACTTTTGACCGGTAGTGTATGTATATGTATATATATGTATATATATGTATATATATATATATATATATATAACTGCTTACCTATGAAGTTTTAAATGTCCAGACAAAACAAGCATTTGGTATTAAGCATGTGATTCAAGCCTCAATCTTTTCCCAGGGTAATAAACAGAAAGCAAGAAGACACGGTGCTGTCAGGTCACTAGTTCATAGCACTGCTAACAGATAGATAATACTCAGTGACATTCATACATACAGTATGGGCACTTAAAGTTCTTGATGCACACAAGTTGCACGTCTTCAAATGCTGACAGCCCTGAACACAGACAAAGACAAGTTTAAACCTCAACTTTCGGATCCTTACGAAACACTGCAAACAACTTAGCCACCATGCCATCTCCTTAAACTAAAATAAACTACATTTTTTGCTCCAAATGGCCCTTGTCTACAGGTAAAACCACTCGAACCCTCAGGTGGTCCACAGATTTCCATTGCAGAAAAACAGGCACACTCAGATGTGTGGGAGGCAGACACCAGGCACCATGACACTTAATCACAAAGTGAAAGCAAAACCCCATCAACATCCCCAAATGGTGTCAGTCATACTTTCTTTTTTTTTTTTTTCTACTTCACAAGGCCCAGACAGCTTCGAGGTCAGCATCAATCATGTGCTTGTCAGTGCGCGTTACAACCGATGGCCCCTCTGGGCTGTAATGAATCCTAATTTAAGCTGCCATCAGGACACTTTCAGAACGAGGCCATAGGCTGTTTCCAAGTGACCATGATGCTGTTCTCACAACCCAACAACAAGTTATTTTTCATACAGGACATCTAAACATGGCTCATTTCACAGTCACTGCATTTTCAAAAGAGGACAATAACTAAAACCATCCCAAAGTTTTAGCATCTGGTATGCAACATGTACTGAGAACTGTAAGCTATAGTTCATTGGTCTGATACCCTTTCAGTAAAAGTAAACGGTTAAATTAATTGGACCAGACCAATGTAGCAGAAATCTTACAAGGTGATTTTGATTTTAGTTAGCAAACATTGACCTGATGGAGCTATAGCAGCTGGACCAATCAGCAAGCGGAGTGGTTCATAAAGAAAGAAATCCTGTTTCACACCAAACATAGTAGGCTAAGTGGCAAGAAATAAATGTACAGGTCCAGTTACTGGTCTTAAAATGGACCAATCAGCAAGCGGAGTGGTTTATAAAGATTGCATGACTCACTTCTTGACACAACTCGTACACCTTGTAAACAATCTGATTAAATAAGGAATTGAAGATACACAAATCATGTTTATACAATGACTAAATATATGCCTGATTACTAACCCCATATTGATTCAGACTGCAATGCAATATTTAAAGACTCAGTGGTTTAAAAGGATGGAGCACTTGTCCAGGCCATGTCCTTCCAAAAACAGGTGTAATATGTTCAAACATTACCATTCACATCGTCTGTGTGACAATTCCATGAATGAAATGCCCACAAGACATTTACATCAGATATATATTTAGCATTAGGCTGAGTGTATAGTCGCTGTGACACAAAAACCTACTTCCCTGGTCCATAAGTGTTAAATATTTTAAAGTACTCCATATGAACTGAACAGAAGAAAGGAAGAAGGAAGGCATTGCAGGAACTGGAAACAAGCTGAACCGTAGAATAACAGCCCAAGATACAGAGACTGAGATTTTTCTCAAAATGCCTGCTTTGTTTAGTTGACATATTTCTCTTTTATTAAAAGAGATGTGAAAAATATACTGCCGTACATGCACAACATGTGCATACTAACAACTAATTATTATATATTATATCATATATCTATAGAAAAAGTAATCAGAAATTAAGTCGTGATTTGGTTCTCTTCTATGATTAAACATGGAGACAAAAATACAACTAAACTGACTGGAGATGACAAAGAAAGGTGACCAAAAGCTACAGTATCAGTAACTGATATGCAGTGCAGTTAATTAGTCTGGTTCGAGATGCTGCCATGCCTAGTCTTATTACAGCCACAATTCAATACCATGGACAGCGACAAGTGACGAAACATAGGTAAGCAGGCCGATGAAGATGAGTGCAGTCAGTGTACTGTACAAGCACAACAAAAGCAAGTGCAAGTTGTAGAAAACACTCACCAATAAATAATGTCTGTGTTGGATCTGTATGGCCTCTTTCAAATGGCGGCTCGGTCTTTCCTGTGTGAAGCATGGCTCCTCAAAGTTTGGTGATGAACATGTCCATTAAGTGTCCAAAACACATTTTCATACGAGGTAGAAGAGGCTCCGAGATTCAGGCCACGTAGAGGCTGGGGCGACTGGTGATACGCACGCAGCAAGTTAAGAGACAAAAATAATGATGGTGGGGAGATTATGTCAGCATTTGTTGCACCGTTTACGCACTGTAAGGTGATGCTAATAGTTACCTGCTAACATAGTAAGCTATAACGTTTGTGAAACTGTATTAACCACTTCATGAATTTCTTCAGGTGCGATAACGTACCTGCCTCCATACAAGTGGTTTACTGGTCACGAGGTCACGGGACGTAGCTGTTGGCTAACTAAGCTTCAGGTGCGTAGGCTATCCTTCACTGTCTATTGCTGCGTTCATAGACATCGTAAAAACATTTTTCCGAGTGAAAACTTCATCATTTACGTCACTTCCTGTGGGAATCAGAGGTGGGGAACTTGGGCTAGATTTTGCTAACCGAGTTTCCCAGTTGGTGGCACGTTGTTGACAACTGACGTTTGATGTAGGCGACTTTGGTTCACTGAACATATTTCAATGACAATAAACTGTTTATTGTGGACAAATGCCTCTGCCAAGAAACATAACATGTTTCAAATTATTCATAAATAGGCCCATGTATAAAAAAACAACACCTTATCCGTGTCCTTTCCTGTCCGTTGTCCTGCAGATTACACAGAAAACAGATAACACAAAAAACACCTGTCCATGTGCTGTTTGTATGCTCGTATAAGAAAACAGCAGCAAATCTTTTGTTATTGTGGCCTCCATGTTTTCACACACCTGATGCTCTAGGCTACGACCAACCGTTGGTGGCAGTCATGCAACAAGTTGTTATGCCAAACGCCAATATAACAGAAGAAGAAGAACACGCATCCCGACCATGTGAACGCTGGCAGTTGAAAAAACAACATAATCACGGGGGCGGTCCCTGATATTCCCAGGTGGCATGAACGCAGTATTTGGCTACTTCAGAGAATATCTAATAAGGGGAGAACTTCCACTCTCTGGAAACTTCCGGCTTCTGAACTGGTTGCAGTTCCACTCTGGTTCCATATGAGGGCGCTTAAGGGCAAGTGTAGAATGAATGGTGGTCTATGGAGAGTGTCGAAAAGCAGAACGCAGGTGGCGAAAAACTAATCTCCAGGTCCATTACAACACCTATAAAGAGAGACTTCGCATTTATAATTTAGAACTGAGGAATGCAAGGCGGTCCTTCTTCTCGGACATTATTGCCAAAAACAATAATAATTCACGTGCTTTGTTTGCTACTGTCGATAGGTTAACAAACCCTCCAGTACCAGTAGCATCTGAACTTGTATCCACCAAGGCCTGCAACAAATTCCAATATGACTCAATTCCATATGATTAACCGTAAAAACCTGGAGGACATTATACAACATCTGAAAACCTCCTCCTGTTGCCTTGATATTCTACCAACGGGCCTTTTCAAAAATGTTTCGATTTGTTTGGTTATTGATCTTCTACAGATTGTAAACATGTCCCTTCTCTCAGGTATCTTCCCACAGGCCCTGAAAACTGCAGTCATTAAGCCACTCTTAAAAAAGAACAATCCAGACACGTCACTAATGAGCAACTATAGGCCGATATCAAACCTTCCATTTTTAAGTAAAATCATTGAAAAAACGGTTTCTCAACAACTCAAACTTTTCTTGTCACTAAACAACAGTTTTGATGCCTTCCAGTCGGGTTTTCGACCACACCACAGCACTGAGACAGCTCTTGTTAAAGTCTTTAATGACAAAATTTCAGTCTTAGTATTACTTGATCTCAGTGCTGCATTTGATACGGTCGACCATGACATATTACTAGACCGATTGGAAAACTGGGTTGGCATTTCTGGCTCAGTACTAAAGTGGTTTGAGTCTTATTTAAAGAATAGGGACTATGTTGTGTCTATAGGTAATTATACATCTGAGCATACAAATATGACGTGCGGAGTTCCCCAAGGCTCAGTTCTGGGGCCTCTTCTGTTTAACATCTACATGCTTCCACTGGCTCAAATTATGGAAAACAATAAAATAAGTTACCATAGTTATGCGGATGACACACAAATTTACATAACCTTATCGCCAGAGGACTATAGTCCAATACAACAACTGACTAAGTGCATTGAACAAATTAACGACTGGATGTGCCAGAATTTTCTTAAATTAAATGAAGAAAAAACTGAGGTAGTTGTTTTTGGAGCAAAAGAGGAACGATTAAAAGTCAGCACTCAGCTTCAAACGACAATGTTAAAAACAACAGACAAAGCCGGGAATCTTGGTGTAGTCATGGACTCAGACCTGAATTTTAACAGCCACATTAAGACAATTACAAAGTCAGCCTATTACCACCTTAAAAATATATCAAGGGTTAAAGGACTTATGTCTCAGCAGGATTTGGAAAAACTTTTCCATGCTTTTATCTTCAGTAGACTTGACTACTGTAACGGTGTCTTTACAGGTCTACCTAAAAAATCTATCAGACAGCTGCAGCTGATTCAGAACGCTGCTGCTCGAGTCCTCATTAAGACCAAGAAAGTGGATCACATCGCTCCAGTTCTGAAGTCTCTACACTGGCTCCCAAAATACTTTTGCTGGTTTATAAATCACTAAACGGTTTAGGGCTAATACATTTCTGATCTGCTGCTACACTATGACTCACCCAGACCTCTCAGGTCGTCTGGGACAGGTCTGCTTGTTGTCCCCAGAGTCAGAACTAAACAGGGGGAAGCAGTGTTCAGTTTTCTGCAGCAACTCTCAGTTCTTTTAAATCAAAACTAAAGACCTATTTTTTTGATGTTGCCTTTCTTTAAATAACTGTTCATTTGTTACACTGAAGTTGCATTGATGACACTGTATGACATTCTATAACTGCTCTTTAATGTTTAATTTCTTATACTCCACTGTAACTTTTATTTGCGTATTTTATCTCTCAGTTGTATAATGTCTTATTCTGCACTGTCAATTTTATTCTTGTTTTTTATCTAGTGGTATTTTTGAACAGATAACGGACACATTTCTGAGAATTTCTCCAACGCGGGTGTGACATAGATTAAAAACAGAGAGCTATGCGAAAGCCTCGAAAATACATATAACGGACATATTTCTGAAATATTACCTCTCAAAAAACACGTGTGTGACAATAGATTATCCATACAAGGACCACGTCTGTGAACTGATCAGATTTAGTCTGTGAACTAGGTCAATAAGAAAGACAACGTCTGTGAACTTATCAAGAGACAGACTGTGAACTGTCCCGGATTTAGCAAGGTTTACCGAGCTTAAACTAAGCTTTGTAGCGACGGCTACATCGTAGTGAAAAGTAGAACTACTGCAATCTTTTTTTGTTTTTTCCTTTTTTTTTAATCATCATTTTAATCATTACCTGCTCTTTAATGTTTTAATTTGTTTTGTTAATCGTTTTCTAACTGCTCTTTAATGTTTTATGTAAAGCACTTTGAATTGCCCTGTTGCTGAAATGTGCTATACAAATAAAGCTGCCTTGCCTTGCCTATGGTAGCCTGACGTCGTCATACTCAGATTCTAGCTTGACATCGTCATACTCAGATTCTAGTCAGAATATGACATCCTGACCTCAAATGTTGTGGGCGGGGCTAAATTCGGCTGGCATCCAGGCTAGGTCTATGGAGCTATACCCCTCAAAATCCACTTTTCTCAGGATATAATTTTTTGTCTAGTAATTTGAATGTTGCATTCGAAAGGGGAGGCTAAGAAAAGAAAGAAACATGGCAAAAAAATGAATGGAAGTACAGGTCCAGTCACTGGTCTAAAACTCTGGCCACAAACCTGTCCAAAACAAATGTTGGTAAAGTATTTAACAGTGATTTAAATTGCTTCTCCACTCAGTTAACATGGGTTCTAAATATGATCAGTGGATGCATGGTTATTAACTCATTGGAATTCAGAACCTGTATTTACAATTATTTGTTATTGCAAGAACAGGGCCGAAAATATCTTATAAAAAAAAAACTACCACAGTTAATATTTGTTTACAGTAATGCACTTGACAAGAGGCTTTTAGCAGGTCAGGGGGGTAATGATAGAAGGGCAACTCTGCATGAGACTGAAGGTTAGAGAGCAACCCACACCAGAGACAGACAGAAGAGTGTGAAATCGATAAAGTTTAGCTCGACTGACACAAGCGCTGGAGACAATCTGATCCATCAATATGATGTACTGTATACATTAAGTAAAGGAGAGCGTTGACAGCAGACTTGAATTAGTCATGTCAACTTAATCTATATAGCAAATTTCATACATAATACAATGCAACACAATGTGCTTTACATTAAAATAAGATAATAATAGTGCAAAAAAAAAAACAGTGCAGAGCATACGAATGCTAGATATACAAGACACACACACACGCCAAGAGGTCAGCCATACACTGTTGTAAAGAGAAATGTTTTTAACCTGCTTTAAAAAGTGTTAAGTGTGGGGGCCTCAGGCACAGCCTTCCAGCCTCCTGAATAAGATGAACTATAGGTGATAATGACCCACTTTTCTTCAATGCAAACATGTATGAAAACCTTTTTTGAAACCTCTTTAGATCCAATAAAACCTATGAGACTAAAATGTAATGGTAATTCCTATAAAATGTGAAATGTACAACTTACAATTAGAAGACATAATGAGGGAGAACAGTACCCATACAGTACCCATACTAACTCCTCTCAGAGTGAAAAACAGAGTAAAATAGATACCAGGAATAGGGTTGCCCTTTTGAAAATAAATACAATATCTTTTCAATACCGTTGATAAGCAAATGTACACGGTATGATAACAATTTTCATATCACGGTATACCATGAGACTGGTATATCACTGCATCCCTAATCAGGACATATTATGCAATTTGTCTAATTGTTCAAAATCCATAAATCTTTATGACAAGTGAATATGGAGTGTGCAAAGGGGGCTGAAACATCATATCAGTAAAATTACTTATCATTTTCTATTTCAACAGGTGCTTTTCTCTGCCATGTGTAACTGTAGCCTTTACACACATAGGGAAATGCCCACACACACATATATTAAAAATCTAAACAAAAGCAAAAGTTAAATTTGCTTACTGTGTTTCTCCATTAAATCAATAATGAAATGACTTCCAGAACTTGGCACTGATTCCTTCCTTCGTTTACTTTCCAAATCAAACTGTGAGGGTATTTGCTTTTTTATGTCCCATATATTCTTATTTAATTCATGAAATTGTGGCTTGGAGCTTTTTGTTTTCATTTCAGTAATGAAAGGTTGTTGGATTTTTTTGGATGACTGTAAAAGTGTGTGACTTTGAGTTATAATCCTTGTTGGGAAAGTGTTTAGGCAGCACATAAATGCATTGTCAATAATGTTCCTGCAAATAAATGCAATTCATTTGCATGCACAAAATTGCACATGGAAAAATGAATCAACAGTAGATATTTTAGCTGTGTTGTGATGTTTAGTGTTTATTTAACTGACTTCTTGATTTCCTGCGCTGCGTGTTATCCCCTTTCTCTCCCCTCTTACCTTTGTACCTGCACTATCTAATAAAAAAATATTTTGACATAAAAATGATTTTCCCCCCATCCAGGTATTAATATAGCATTTCTAATGTTGTCTGTTATAATCTCCTCTCTCGTCACGTCTTCTCTCATTTTAATCTCCATTTATCAGTTGACCTCATGTCATCCCCTCATTGCATCTAACTCCGTCTGACTTGTCTTCATCACCTTTATTTCCTCTTGTCACCCATCATCTCATGCCATCTTTTCTCTTCCTCTAGCCTCATTACACAATAGACTAAGATCATACTGTATATTTTACATCTGTGATTGTGCATGCATACAGTCAAGCTAATAACAGATCACTATCTCTGACTGTACTAAAACCTGAGAAGGTGATGCTGTCACTGTAAGTATTCTTCACCACGGCTCTCCTCCAATGTGGAAAGTCCAACAAATGAACAACTTGGACAAACATGACAACAACAGGAGGTAACTAATGGCTCATATTTAATGCTAAGATTTATTTGGCAAAGTGAGATCCCTGTGTATTATGTAACTGGTAAGTGCTATGATGAAGCTGCAAGATCAGTTTCAGTGAAGTAATTAATAATTGCTTTATTTTACCTCTTTAGCTGAGTGCACTGCATTAGAGATTTAATGGATAAGATATCTTTGGCCCTAACTTCAGTGGGGTGAACTGTACTTATTCTAAATCTCTTTTAGACAGCAATCTGGATGACGCTCAGAAAAGCAGGTCTGGAACACTTCAAGAGTGGTGAGATGAAAAGCATTGCAATTACTGCTGCCACTGAAACAGAATGCACTTGGGCACACATACTGTATGTTCAACAGTATTTCTATCGACAGCACTGTTATATATCAGAACAGCTGATCTTTAATGACATGACCTACTGTAGGACCAGTGAATTGGACTAGTATCGGGATAAGACATGGCCTTAAAGATGTTTTACTTACTGTAATTATTACTCTCATCAGACAATGTTTTCTACATGATTTGACTTCTTTCAGACCTTTAGGGCTGTATGTCATTTTTGTGAATGTAACCTTCACAACTAGCCTACTCCAGCTGATATATACCTTTAAAGGCATTCTATGTATGCGAGCTGTAGTTCCAATGAGACAACCTGTAGGGGGACCGAAGATGGAAAAGTTACATAGTATGCCTTTAATGCTGTTTGTTTCTAGGGTACTCTGACTCATGTTGAGTTGTGTGGGAATATATGAATCTAACTAACTATTTGCAAACTGGCCTCTTTTAATGAAAAGGAAACACATGATGAAGCATGCATGGGCATGTTGCAGCCCCTGTCTACTGGCAAGGACACTCTGACAGATGGACTGTGAAGTCAGGAGGACAATCCCTGTACTGGGGAAGAAAAAAAAAAAGATGTAAGCAGGCCAAACGAGGCTGTTAATGACATCCATGAAATACTAACAGGGAGTCTATAATTGAAATTTAGCCTACACATCCAGGATATGTAGCATGGGGTGACAGTGATGGTGACATGACAAAACCAAGTAGCTTGTGATGTAAGCTTGTTGTTGGTGATGATCACAGGCATTGGTTGTAGTCATATGGCCCATACAGCCCTACAAGCTACAGGACAGATGAAAGAATATAGTGGACTGGCAAAAAAAATGAGTGCACCACATGATACGAGTAGTGAGCACGTCGCAGCACCACACCATCATGAAACTTGTCATTTCCAGGGCAATGTAGCCAAGCCCGCCTCCTTATGGATTTACATTTTTGCAATAGCCCCACTTGATAGAAACATATAATCTACCAGATGCGTGTGTTTACCACATGCGTCTTTACTCACAGAATCGCTTGCGTTTTTACGCAGCTGCTCCTCCTCTCCCTCCACCGCGGCCGGATCCATCACCAGTTTCTCGAAGCACGCCGAGCCGAGAGAGGAGCTCTTCTGCTGGTACGTGATCAGCTGGGATACGGGGAGTTTGGGGCTTCCGTGTGCCGTCAGCTCGGGTTTGCTCCCCGTGGCTCCTGAAGCTGCGCCAAAGGGATCGCTGCTGGTGCCGGGGAGCGCGTCGCTTCCATGGGACGTCTTATCTCCTGCAAAAGGCGCCGGCGGAGAGCAGCGCAGATTCGGCTGAGACGACGAAAAAACTCGGTCCAGCTGTTTCTTTTTCCTCTTAAACATCCATAACCCCGATTCCTTTTTGCTGCCCTCCGCGCCCCCGGTACCCCGACGCTCCGATCCCAGTTTAGGACTGAGCCAAGGCTTGGTTTTCTCCTGGAAATGTTTCCACATCCTCCGCTGGTAGGACAGAGACTCTTGTCCTTTGGCGGTGCTCTCATCCTTAGGGGATTTCTGCTCCATGGTGCCTGTGCAGCAGCCAGCCAGCCTGAGCACACTCTGAATAGTGGAAGGATGGCACAGTTGGGCTGCTGCAGCTCGGGAGCACTTCCACTGATGATCAGGTTTAGAGCGCCAAGAAGGAGACGCACAGTGAAATGATGATGGGGGTGTTAGTCTCCCAACTAACCTTGTAGAACGCCTATGCAGGCAGCACTGTAAATTTTGCCATGCACTGAGCACCACGTGCACTTGTCAAGCTTGTCAAGACGTCAAGCAATAGCTTCATCTAGTCTAAGATCTAAGATTTGTCTCAGCTCAGTGGTGAAGTTGGAGCACATGCAGCGACTTCTCCATGACTATACCTGAAAATGCTTGGTAGTGCTCCGCTTGGATGTTGACGGTCTTTGCGTATCCTGCTCTGTCCACTGTGCTTTACAAGGCTAAGGATTTAGTCAAACTTCCCCATTAATTGTCATATTCAAATGAAGGACGAAGGCTGCACCGCGCCTCCCTCTGGCCAACCATGTCACTTAACTGGATAATCTGTATGCTGGTGATTGCATAACGCAACCCAACAGTGCCTCGTGGAGATGTTTATAAGTCAACTGTGGGTCCTCTGTCACCCCCATCTGAGTTAATCTCTTTGCATTTGGTGCCTGGTGATTTTCAGCCTCTAGATTCATTCTTTAATCGCAGTGACCTTGGTAAATCCAGAGCTGACAGTAAGTCTGAAACCTTACAGGTTTTAAAGACTTGTTCCTTTTTGTATTGTGTAGATGTGTTTGCACTGTGGTCATGTCTGGATACAAATAGGTCAGGCTTCAGTGAATGTTATCACCCACATGAGGCAGCGAGCAGGCAGCGCTGAACAGCCTCTTCCCTTTTTAGATGCTGTGCTGCTGCAGTGCATAGGCCTTATAACTCATTACGTCTTCCCCACGGCATTGTTCAGTGCTGGCCTGTTCTGCCCCCTCTGGTTAACACTGTGCCCACTATCAAGTAAACAAAAACACAGACAGTAATTACAAGAATGAATACCTCTCTCCATCTAATTCTCTGCAGCACACATAGCCTATTCATACATGGAAGAGGTCACAGAATGACTTTTTAATTGCTAACAGGGCTGATGAAAATGAACTTGTATGGGAATGTTATGGATGAACTTTACCACAGAGAGGAATTTAGGACTCTCATGCCGCTCGCGTGGACATTTATCCATGTGAGAGAGCCTTTTGGTGATCTGACCTTGGTATCACCTGTAGGGATGAATGATGAAGGTGTGAGTGGCGCTGATAAAACCTTCTGTTGCAAGCTCTTGGCCTCGACCCTCTAATAATGAAAAAATGATTATCAGCCTTCAATGTTGCATGGTCATTTATGGCAACATTGACCTCTATAGAAGAATACTTTATGTCATTTCTGTGTAATCAGAATGTGCATTAAACATTAAATGAGAATCTAATAATGAGTTTTGTTGTAGCTTGGGATCATTTTGGTTGATATCACATCCACCCAGCAAAATAAAACAATTTAATTACAACCAGGAGGGCACTGGCAGCAACACAGTGAACTGCACTGCCCCGAAACCCCGCTCTCAGTTAAGTAGATAGAGATGTGAGCATGTGAGCCAAACCATTCCTTTCAGCTACTATCAGCTTTTTTGGATAACTGATGAGTCTGCAGTGAGCATGCCTTTCCTCTAAATGATTCTGGTCCTGTTGATAAGAGACTCGTCCACAGTGTGTGTGTAGCTGTGCACGCATACACCTGCACACAGACACTTAAAATCTCAAAATCATGTCCAATGACTGCAATTGTAATTCAGTGTCACTACTAGAACAACGTGAGTCACACTGTATGATAACATGGATCAGGTTAAATGAAACATAAAAAGGCCATTTCCACTGTGTTGAGTCATCATGCCTCTCATAACTCATTCAGTCAGAAAAAAGCTTAATGTGCATAGCTAGTTATATTGTATGCAATGAAACAGCAGAGGGAAGAGATACAGAGCTGATCTGGCTAATATTCACTTAGTGTACTGCCTGTGCCCAGTTCATATCATCGTACATATTCTCTTTTCCAGCCTCAGCCGGCTTCAGCCACAAGAATTGCAGCAGGTACAACCTGAACCTCTTAGCGCTGGCCAATGAGTTATTCAAAACTTGACGCTAGACTCAAACACCTTTAGAATATTTTATATGTCCGTGTACATCAGAATAGAACAAATGCTTTGTTTTAGTTTGTTATTGATTGTATTGGATTGATTGGTTTGTTTGTTTTTTATAGGATTATATAGGAGTTTGAATTTTAATCAAATGCTAATAAAAATGTATGTTTGTAATCTGTAATTAGCCTATTCGGCGGCATTAGAAGGACCACCCCAAGGGGGCTTGATTGTTTTACTTCATAGAAAAATGAAATACTCTTAATTCCTGAAAACTAAACCATTAATGCTAACTCTAGTGAAAGAGAGTGCCAAATACAATAAGACACCAAATGTGAAGTGAAGTGAGGAACTGATTTAAGTCACCATTGCATTAATTCATTGTATCTATAAGGTAATCAACCATCCAGTTCATGAATTATCTAGAAGAACAAACTGAAGGGCAGCTGGACTCTAGTTGTCTTTGAGTTCAGGTCAGTTGCTACATTGTGGACTACTCGGTTAGTCAGCTACATTTCTTAGAGTTTAGGGAAAAGTAATGTTCACACTCAATGTTCTGCTTTGCTGCTTCACCAACTATACAATGCATCACTCTTGCATTACTGTGTTGACAAATTCTGACTGGCAGGCAGGCACACCCCGCTCAACAAGACCTCAGTTACCAAGTGACAACACAAACACATGAACTAAGAGCCGGCTGAAGAAAAGCAGACCTGTGAGTATTCTAAAATGTAAAACATGAAAATTACTTGTTATTGTTGATTTAAAAAATGAAAATATTATATTGCGTTATATTGTATGGGTCTCTTTATGCCCAGAGAGGACTATGAAAAGTTTATTCTGGTTGACAGAGCAGATTAGAAACTAATTTGAGTAAAAACTACTGCATTTCTCACCACAATATGTAATATGTGTTTCTCTTTTTAGACAAGAAAAATGTCAAACAGCTGGAAGTTACAGCCCAATCAGAACCCCACCAGGTAACTTTTCTTATTGACACTTTGTATTGATATTTTATCCATCAAGTAGTTGTGGGTCACTTATTCAATTCTCAAATCAATCTGCGAGAGGTAGAAAAGTTAAAAGTTATCTCCCACCAGCGACCTTTCTAACACCCCCTGTGAATCACATTGATCAAATTAATCCTTAATCCACTGTAGCATCAGACAGAGTGACACAGCACGCACAGGGACAGGAAGTCAATAAGAGATCTGGTTTGAGGATGACTTGAGGGAATGGAAACCAGTGCACATCATCTCATTCCATCTTCATTATTCTTCTGGGTGGATGAATGCTTCATTGAATTATACTGTCAAGTGATTTGACTTGAATCTAGTCCTGTGTCTCCAGTGCTATAAAATGTTAACTTCTTGATTTGTAACACGTGTCCCTGAATTACCAAAATCAATTATAAGGAGACTTTAATCTGTTGAGACTCATAGCTTGGTTTTCTGTTTGTGTTTACTTCCGGATTTAAGGCCTGGTGTCTTGGAGGGTAGTTTGAGCAGTCAGGAGAGGACACTGGCTGTACTGTAAAGTGCTTTTTTAAATTCCTAAATCTATTCCTGTGCCTCCAGCGCTATAAAATGTTAACTTTTCATGATTTGTAACACATATCCCTGAATTACCAAAACCAATTATAAGGCGCTTTTAAACTGTTGAGACTCAAAGCTTGGTTTTCTGTTTATGTTTATTTCCCGATTAAGGCCTGATGTCTTGGAGAGTCTGAGCAGTCAGGAGAGGACACTGGCTGTGCTGCTGGAACAGGCTTTCAGGATCAAAGAGGAGGTGTCAGCAGGTCTGCAGTCCGCCCGGGGCTCCGTCCAGGTCGAGGCACTGTCTCGCAAGCTGCTGGAGAATCACATACTGACTATCACACGCATTGTCAAGCAGCTTAGCATGGACATACAGGTATACAAGTGGGCAGATGGTGGAGGTTAGTTAATTTACTAATGCACTTAACCAATGTATTGTTGCAATGCGTCATGTAGCCTTTTTTGTCTGAAATAACTTCTCATTATGTGGATGGAGTCGATGTCCATCCGTGTGGATTCCCTTTTTTCTCTACCTGTCTGCTTTCCTGCTTTTCTTTCATCTGCTCTCCTCTGTTCTCCTCATCTCTTTCCATGTAAAGCACAAACCCGGACACACACACACACACACACACACACACACACACACACACACACACACATACACCCCCAGGCCCGCAAGCTCACAGCTGATTTGATTACACCTGATAGAATGGTGCAGCGCCTGAGCAAAGCCTGCCTGACTGCTCGTCAACATCAGCTAGTGGACATTTTGTATGCATAAGCAAAAAACAAATGATGTACACAGTATGTGGCTAAATAGATAATGCCAAGTAACACACAAACCTCAGTCAGAAGAATTACTGCAGAGAGTGCATTGTAATATGACTCATGAAGCAAATGAGTGTTTGGAGTCATCTTTGACTGAGCAGAACATCAAGCCACAGTTTGCTAGCTGCCTTATAGAAACAGAGCACAGAAATGAAACACATTACTTCATTAGTACATACCAAATGGGCCATTAATATGATTAGAGGCCTGTCATTATCTGAAATAGTACATGCCTGAGAGCTAATTAATTCTGCTCATGTAAAAGTAATAAGCTATGTCGTGAAGTGAATATGCTGGGCTCTCATGATAAGCCAGAGGGTTGTCTTGTTGATGGTGGGTTATGTTGGGTTATCACACATGTGAATGGCCTATTTTATACAATGATCATTCATGCAATAGCGGTGAGGAAATGTCTGGCCTTTCTTAACAAGGGCCATATGGTAGTTTTACCCACATTGGTTGTTTTGACAGCATTAAAATGAGTGTCAGAAGGGGAATTAACACACTATTAAAAATGACTACGGCTTTAACATAAAATAGACAAATACACTCCCTTTGTTCTGGGCAGGCCCTGGAGAGACAGACAGCCCTGCTGGACTCCATCACCTCTGGAACCACAATGGCTGTTCAAAGCCTGGAGCAGAAGAACGTGGCTGGCATTGGAGACCTGAGAGGAAGAGTAGCTAGGTATGCACACCAGGCCTGGGTCAAACAGTGTATGCAAACACTGAGGTTCTGTTCAGTATTAACATATACAGCAATGAGACTGCGCATCAAAACTCTCCACTAAAGCATTATTCGAAGGGATTGTTTAGACCAAGGTCTAGTGCATGACTGATTCGTTTTTCTTTGCTATTATCCTACTTGTTTTTCTCTTGCTCTAATGAACTGAGATTGTAAAACCTGCATTCTGTCTGACAGCTCTTCACACTCTCACAACTTCCAATCCATCGTGGCATCGCCTCTGACACTACCACAGACACACACACATGCACACATTAATTGTTTCATTCTCAACAGAATGAAGCTTCTAGGTTTGAACACACTCTAGATGCTTATTAGCACTTGCTCATTATTTGGTGTCTGCAGAGTGCAGACAGGATTAATTTGTACACTTATTGTGTATGTAGATTAGATTGCTGAAGAGAGGCTGTCATCATGAGGATTGCGTTAGGATGGGTGTTTTAGCTTTTCAGCTACCTAGGCTAATGTCTTTTGACCATCCCTGGCAATCACTGGGCAATACACCTGAGATAATATAATTTCTCATCAGACAGTAGATCAAAGATGAATGTTATGTTGTGAACATCTTATTTCACAGCAGACCTGCCTCATCCGTGGTGTTTAAGAGGTCAGTGGTGAGAAGGAATATTGTCTATTACTCAACAAATAGCTGATTTATGGTCCAATAAAAGCTATGGAAAAAATCCCACCTACTCAGCCTAATGACCTCTTGCACATTAATCATAAATAATCAAGTAAGTTGAGGGCCAGTGTTTTTTTTGATAAACTGTATTATTCTATGAATCCCTTCATAGAAGCGCTGAAGTGGTCTACAGGGAAATAACCCTTATTTCACACTGGGCATCTCCATAATTAGCTGCCGGCCTTGGTTGTTGAGCTCACATTGTATTTGATCACAACTAATATATTGACACACATACACACACACACACACACACACACACACACACACACACACACACACACACACACACACACACACACACACTGTAACTCTAATAGAGACGGGGAGAGTGATAGTATTTGCTGGCTTAGTGATGGCATCTTAAATTAAGCACAGGAAGGAAGAGCGCTATATTGCAATGCTGATAATAAGCAGCGCAGTTCGTGCTTATCACATAAACTGAACGGAGAATATGTCAGAAGCGACATGTTGCATGTGAGACGTGGAAAGGTATTCTTCCACAATCTGCTGATTGCATTTGGTGATAAATGTAGTAAACTATTTTACTACTTTGATTGGTTGTCATGTTTTTTTTCAGTAATTCTTCATCAAGAGATAAAAACATGTTTCCACTAGAACGTTTAAATGTTTTTGTTCAGCATTTAAAGGATGAACGATCACTGCTTAAGATTCAGCAGAGCCTTCTTCTGGCTTCCATTAGCTCGCCTTGGAAAGTATTGATAAGGGCAGCTGTCCTGTTTGTCTACTGTCTGAATGTTGTGCGCTTCAAAATAGTGCTTCCTCCCTGTTGTCTCCAGCCTTTTGCTCATCTCCCTGACTTCACACCTTTCCTCAACTCCTTCCCATCCCACTATTCTCATTCTGTGGTCCCACTCTGCTTCCCCACCTATTATGTCAGATGTGACGCCGGCATTGCCAAGCTGAACGCTGACGTGAGCTCTGGGGAGCTGCGGGTCATTAGACTGCAGCAGGAGATGGCAGCGCTCAG
This sequence comes from Sander vitreus, assembly GCF_031162955.1. NCBI lineage: Eukaryota > Metazoa > Chordata > Actinopteri > Perciformes > Percidae > Sander > Sander vitreus. The sequence goes on along the minus strand of NC_135859.1, from coordinate 13,306,360 downwards.
GTCAGCATTGGACGTACGGCTCAAAGAGCTGGAAGTCAAGGTGAGACGGTGCGTGAATACTGACAAAGGGTTTGGCAGGGCCAAAATGAAAATCTTTATAATGCTTTAAAAGTCAATCCTCTGATACCTGAACATACCAAAATTCTTCTTCAACTCAGTGAACATTTGTTTTCTGTAATATTGCAAAGCTAGGATGGTCCATTCCATATTTGTAATCATGATAGTTGCATGGCTCTGGAAATGGTAATGTATAGCAGTCAGTTAGTTCACCAACACTCTATGGATTGCAATGCAGTTTTGTTCAGACATCCATGGTCCCCCGCAAATGAACACAGTGAGATTGGTCATCCCCTGATTTTCCTCTAGCACCACCAACAAGTTTACAGTTTTGTTTTTTTAGTGACATGTCTCAAAAACCTTTGTATGGATTACCATTACATTTTGGTAATAAACTAAGATGATGAACATTAGCATGTTAGCATGCTGGCATTAACATTGAACTCAAAGCACAGACTCAAAGATGCACCTGCATGCCTGTAGACTTCAACTTGTCATATGTCATATGTCTTAAATAATGCCGTATTACATTAAATAGCAAAGTCTGAAAGAAGAAAATGAGATGTGAAATGAATTCAAACAGATCTCCATACACATCCTTTACTGCCTTCTGAGGTCAAATGTTCTTTCCAAGATAAATATTATAGAAAAAAATAGTAAAAGACTGGATTAGGACACACATGTCACATGTTATAATACTCTCCTTCACTTTACTAAATCCAAAGCTGACCACAACTGCCCTCAACACACACACACACACACACACACACACACACACACACACACACTGATTCAGCCTGCGCTCATTCCTGTTAGTGGCACAGGGAGGTAAATCATTGTGATGGCAGCTCATTAGCTTTAGAGCAGTGGTCAAGCATGTACCATAAAGATAATTGAAAATGCAGAGAAAGTGGGTCGCCACAGTTACTCCCAGTGCTGACTGGCCACAGGACTGGTGCAGTAGCTCAAACAGCTCGACTCAGCAGAAACCGCAGAGGGTAAAAGTCAGATTATGGAGCCCGCACCACAAGATGCTCCAACGTCACATAACAGCATGTGTTTGTGTGTTCTCCTTTTTCCAGCTTCATCATGACTTGGGGAGGCTGGAGGCCTCATTGTCAGAGCATTCCCAGGGACAAAAAAACTCTATGGCTGATCTGCATACACAAGTTAAACTACTAGGAGCCAGGTAAGGCCATTAATTAAAGAAAAAGCACAACCCCAAAACACCTGGGCTACTTGTTTAAATACTAAGGCATATATAAGATTTCTTCTTTTGTTTTTTTTCACTGGCTGTTTGGTGCACATTAGTGCTTCTGTACATAAACTACAGAGTTAGCAGTGGTAAGAAGTAAAAAGAACACGGCTAAATGGCTCACCACTGATACTGCACATTAACGCTTCTTATCTCGTGGTGTTAATGTGCTTCCAGGGATTACCCTGATTATCAAACCTAGGTTTTGTGGGGAAATCGGGCTGCTGCTAAACATGCAAACACTGCAAAGTTTTATTATAATTTCAATATTTACATGAAGAAGGTTTTTCACAATAGTTGGCTTAGTGTTCCTGTAAAACTGCTTTATGTTAGAAGCGTCTGTGGAGATAACTTTTAATTAAACGTCTTTGTATAAATGGGCTTACTATGTTCTTTTTAATTCCATACTTCCAGACTCTAATTTCTTGAAGACTAGTCTCAGTCTGTATTCAATGTGCTGCTTGTGACTGGGAAATATGGCAATTCTCTTGGCTAATTTGCCTTTTAGCAGCAGTCCTCAAGTGATTGATTCTTTATGTTCATTTTTTTTATTCTGCCCAGACCCACATAATGAATAATAATCTATGAGGAACTAATTTGCCTATCAAATAATATCCCCAGTCGGGCCTAGCTCTCTATAGCTGGGCATTTCAGAGCCATGGCCGTCTCAAACTTTTGATGCCAGAGGTAGAGAAAATCTGTTAAATTGATTTGCTAATCCATCTGATAAATAATTTCAATTGGCAGCAACAGGCAAAATAAATCACTGATGTACGAAAAGAACAACAGATAAAAATAGATGAAAAGCAATTCTGTCCAGGAGCCAGGTGGAATAATGACAAAAATAAGTAATTACAATATTACATCTTCCATCCATCCATCCATCCATCCATCTCTTTGTTTATTCACTCTCTAAACTTGATCTGCCATAACTGTTGACTTGACTGTCATTTTTGAAGCGAACATCTCAGTAGATTTTGCTTCCACCTGGCTTTTTGTTAAACATTCAAAGTCAAACCCTTTCAGCTCCAACCACCTCATTTATGGCTACGATACACTGAAAAGCTACTCTTTTTTTTTAGAAGCAACGTAGGTACAGTACAGGGTATCAAAACCTGAAACAAGACATGTGACAACATCTTTTAAATTCTACACACAAGATGCCTATACACAATACATCCATTAGAAAGGCCAGCCACACTCCAATTTACTGACGAGTGGTGGCAGAAAGTCGTTGATGGACTGAGTACTGTGTCATCTTGTGCACGTCTTGGGCTGATTCATTTTAAGGTTGTACATAGGGTCCACTTTTTAAAATCAAAACTGTTATTTTCCCAGAAGTAGAGGATAAGTGTGATCGATGTCTGAACCTACATTGCCACACGCTTACACATTTTCTGCTCTGGTTATTTCAACACAATTTCAATTATAATAGGAATAGATTTTCAACCGTGCCTCTTAATTGCTATTTTTGGGACCCCAGACCAGTCAGATCGACAAAATTTGGCACAGCCAGAAATTCTTAGTTTCACATCTTTAGTAGCCAGACGTCGAATTCTCTTACAGTGGAAGTCTCCAAACCCTTATATTTTGTATGTATGCATATGATTCCAACTAAGCCAGGGTGGGGTGTGTGGGTGATTTGTGTGCCTTATTTTTATTTATTTTTTTTTCCTTTGCCTTTTATGTATAATTTGTTGTGCTCTGTCATTTTGTCTTTTGTGTCTTTTTCTGTTTAAAATCTAAGCTGTGCAAAATGTCTATTTGCAAAACTTGGTTCTGATCTCAATAAAATATGTTTAAAATAAAAAGCCCACAGTACTGCTCAGAGCAAAAGGCCACTGAAAAAATAATCAAATTTGCTTAATAATACGTTTCAGTCAAGCTCAAGAACACGACGGCAATTAGATGGAGGCATTACAATAGGGAAATGATAAACCTCCATGGAGACAGACCGGTTCTGAAAACTCAACCAACACAGCCAAATTAGCTGCTCTGTTGTCTAGTGTGTACACCTGGCTGAACATCTGTCAACATTAGCAATATTAGTCAGCCAGCGTGGAGTTATGAAGGATGTGTCTCTGTAGCAGCAGACCTGAAGAGGAAAATTTTGTAACAGGAGTCTGATTTGTATTGTGGTCAAACACAGACACACATCAAGTCCTGGCATTTGCCTCATTGATTTTCTCATTTAGGAAGAATCCCCTGAATCAGAGGGATTAGAGGAAAGGTCAATTGAATTAAAGTGCCAATATGTTTTTATATAAAACACTTTGATGAGACACTGCATATTTATGGTACTAGAGCCCACACAATATTTTGCTCAACCTGTCTAACGTTGCAGCTTTCATCTGAGACATTTTAACATTGTTAACCTGATGGGTTACTGTATGTGAGTTATGTGAGCTGCATACAGCTATATAAATGGCAATGAGATTTGTTTGGCTTCCACAAACAAACAGTGTTCACAGCTACAAAGAGGTCATAAGATCAGCATCAAGTGTTTCTGAACTGTTCATGCAGCATCATTCCAATGAACCAGAATGTGAGTTTGTGTGTCTCTGCACAAATAGCAGCAGCACTCAACCACAGATTAACAGTGTTCTGCCTGCAGAGGCTGGCATCAAGTAAACCAAAAAGACCAGCACTGTTGCTGAGGTAGTCTTATCTCTAATTACCAAAGAGAGGACGTCTGAACATAAAGCATCTTGCTTTTAAAATAAACTGACAGAATATCAATTATTGATTTATTATTGGCATTCTGTTTTCACTCCATAGCCAGTTTTACACACTGCATTGACAAGGAGGTGCCAATAAAGTATTGGTAATGGAAACAGAGAAATTCTTATGTCGATGCCAAGCACCAAGTAGTGCCAAGTAGGAGCTTTATATAATGGGCCTAAATTTACAGGAAGCATTGCTCAGGTTTCTAGGTATTTGCAAGTCTGTATGAATTTTTAAGACATTTATAATCCTATCTAATTTACTAATGGCATTTTCGGTGTCTAGTTTTGAACAAAAAATGCAATTTGCAACCTCATAACTTTGATCTGTAACTGCATTTTCAAAGTAAAGCCTACTGTATTCCCTTATTTCTATTCCTGCTGGCTTTGCAGGATGTCAGCTGAACTGAAGGAAGCAAAGGAGCAGAACAATTCGCTAAGGAAGTGGGCACAACAACAGCTCAACAGTTTAGCCCAGGCTCATGCGGAAAGCAGCCAGCAGCACCGCACACAACTGCAGGACAAAATGGTAGGTTTCAGTGATCCACAGTTTATGCAATTATGTCCACAATAACAACATGCACGCAATAGGCAGGCAGCATTTAGAATATCCACATTTTGCCTTTGCTGTGCTTCAAGTCTTTGCATCAAATTGCCAGGATCTGCAAGACTTCTTATTTGTGTGCAAAGTTCAGTCACACTTCTTGAGCTGTGTGACTCAGCAGAAAAAAAGTACTTCACTTTTAAAAATGATGAGAGTTAAAGGGAGGGTTTGGTACGAGTGAATTGTTCAAGGTGCCACATGTGACATTTCTAAGCATCGATCATGATTAAATTAACCATGAGACCTGTGATATAATTACACACTTAGAGTTATAGTTATACATTAAAAGTAATATGTTTTTGAACTTGTAAAGCTCAAATTTCACAAGTAACACACTGTTCACATATTACACATATCACATGTTCGCAAAGATTAAAAAACTGCCGTGCGGTGCTGTACGTTTGAAATCTTAGTTCTGTGTTCAGCTAGAGACGGAGTCAAGATTAGCTGTCTGGCTACGTGCTCTGGAGGCCCGTGTGGAGCAGTTTGAAGCCCAGCGGGAGCAGGCCAAACGCAGCCAGGCAGAACAGCTGAAACGCTCTGAAACCAAACTCACTAAAAGAATGACCTTAGGGGAGAGTGGCCTTCATCAGGAGCTGCAACTGCTCAAACAGGAATACCACAAAGGTGGGTGATGCTGTCATCAGTGACTAAACAGACACATAATACACATAGGTCCCATATACGTCAAGGACAAAACACACATGCTGAAAAGGTTCACAAAAGAGTCAAAAAAGAGAGCGAGAGACTGTTCATAATGACTACTCCACTAATATTCACCAATATACAACTGTTATATTAAACATAATTGTCTGAAATTGAGAGATTTTTAATATGGCAAACAATATAATTAAATCATGTCAAAAACTATTTCTAAAGACATGGTCAATTAAGCCTCAGCTCTCTCTCTGTGATAAAGAAAACTACCAGCAACACACTAAAATCAGCTTTTGGTCGTAAATGCAAATACAGCAGGATTTCTGCCAGATTAAATTAGACGGATGTTGAGTTACAGCTGCTTTGTGTAGCTACCTCAAAGCTAAATAAGTCATACAGTAGGACAAGCCATACCATCCAGGCAACCCAGTACAGCAGCTCCGCTCTGCATCAAGCTGCTGCTGACATCCATCCCCGTCTCACTGCTGTGTCATTGGAAGTCATTTCCCAGGAGCTCTGGCACAAGATTTCAAACCTTTCCCACCTCCTGTCAACCTCTCTCAGTCTCCAGCTCTTATTAAAGTGTAGACAAATAGAAAGGAGGCAAAGCCTCTCTCCAGTAAATAAGAGCAGGCGTAAACTGCTCTATGAATCATCGCTCAGCCACCGCTCTCAGTCCTAGAGAGAGCCATCCATCTATCGCTCTATTTTAGGTATAGGATGAAAAGATGGAAGGAGATGGTATTAGATGAGAGAGAAAGCAATACATAATTGATCAGTGTCGTACATTTTCGTGGCAAGACAGGCGTGGGGGGGGGGTCATAAAGAGAAGGAGAGAGATTTAATATCCCATCACAGTACAAGAAACGTTATCCCTCCACCTCCCAGTCACTGGATATTACTTTTTAGAGTACATGCAATATTGAAAAATATTTCTATTTTAGCCAGTATGTTCTTTACTACGAGTGATGTCATCATCAACTGATGATTAGGACCATAGACAGTTTTTTATTTCTGAGATTATAAACAGAGACCAGTAGAATATTGGAGAGGGCAAACTTGTTAACATATTGAAAGAAATTGAAACTAGGCTAAATAAAAATGTAACTGTTATAACACCAAATGTCAAATGTTGGAGCCGAGACAAATAACTGTCATAAAGCTAACGTTATAGAGAGTTTTAAGCATGCAGAGAATAATTTTCACTCAAATGCATGATGTCTGCTCCTCTTTTGAACAGGGTTCCTGTCTGTGCATGATGCCATTGAGTCCCTAAGACAGATAGGTGACATCAAATCCCGCCTTGACAAGAAGAAGCTTCAGAAGGATATCAGGCACATTGGCAGCAAACTGGCAGAGCTCAATGACTTGTGACATTATCAGCTAAAGCAACTGAGGCAATAGCTTGAATCAAACTCTTTCTAAAATCAAAACGCATGCCAGGCGATGTTCCTCACTGGCTTTTTATTCACATGTTTTTCTATGATCTATTTTAATTTCATAACTCTTTGAAAATTAGAGAAAGTATCTTGTAATTAATCTTGTAAAGTAGAATACCTCTTGTGAAATGTTAGGCAATTTGATTACAGACAGACCTGTGACAATATTAACACATTTTCTTATGTTTTTAATAAATGAAAATGTAGTAAAATTAAGATGTGTTTATTATTATTTGTCAAGTCATGTGAAAGATGTTGAAAGATGTTTGGATAGGACCAGTTTAAAAGTTGTAAGAGATTTTCATGTCATGACATATACAGTGAGAAACAAGTGTGGTCATGTCATGGGATCAACATATTTCAAAACAGTTTATTACTATTAGCCTACTATATAAATTAATTTATATATAGAGCGATGACTATATATGATCCTGCCAGCATGTGGTGCTATAAGTCAATATTGGCGTTGTGTTTACAGGAGATTTTCTCTGAGAGTTCATGCTAAGAGACCTCTGCAGAAACCCGGGAGCCAATCAGAGACATTTAGATCTTTAATTAAAAGAGGATTAAATCGATACAGTAGAAATATTTGCTTTTTTAATCCCACACATTCTTCTTCCTTGCCTAACCCTTTTTCTTATACTGGTTTATGATGAGGATTGAGGATGGTTTTAGTTTATATTTGAAAAGGAAATAACTTTCCGAGCAGTCATGAAGGCATCATTTCTTAGCAACAACAGCGTTAGAGCCTTAGCTAACGTTAGCTGGATTATTCTGTGAACTTTCTTTAAAAAATGCCCTGAAAATGGGATTTAAAAAAGCGAAGATAACATCAAAATAAATAAATATACAGGAAAAAGACAAATATATAACTATGGCGGATGTAATCGGTTCTGAGGACAAAGAGAAGTCGTTATATTTGATACAAATTCAATATCTGGATGAGCAGTTGGAAAGGTAACGTTAGCTGTTAGCTAAGTTAAAACTGAGTATGAAAAATGACTGAAACAATCAATAGCTAGCTAGCTAGCTATCAAAATAGTTGTAAATGAATTAATTAATCTGTATTTATGAATCGACTAATTGTTTCAGCTCTAACGTTACTACAAGCTATCAAACACTATTACAGTGTGTAGCTAGGTTGCTCTTTTACATGAGTCTAATATTTGTTTGTCTTTTAAAGCAACACTGTTTCCCCTCATGCTAATTTGCCTTAGTTTGAGTTCCACTTCTGTTGCACACCATTGCACGTTGTGTATCAACCTATCATCAACCAGTAGTGGAATGTAACTAAGTACATGTATTCAAGTACTGTAACGTTACTTAAGTACTCGAGGTACTTGTACTTTACTTGAATCTTTTCATGCCACTTTCTAACATTACTTCTACTCCGCTAGCTATCGTTATATCTCAGAGGGAAATATTGTACTTTTTACTCCACTACATTAATCTGACAGCTTTAGTTACTAGTTACTTTTAAACTACGCAACAATAGCTAGGCCTACAAATACAGCTGAAATTATTAGCTAGCTAGCTAGCCGATTAAACACCGTTTCCAGTGTTTATGTGTCAAACGTGAAGGTTTTTCTGCATTGAGTACTTTTACTTTTAATACTTTAAGTTCAGTTTCCTGATGATACTTACATACCTTTACTTGAGTAACATTTTCAATGCAGGACTTTTACTTGTAAATTATTTTTATTTTTTTTACAGTGTTGTATTAGTGCTTTTACTTACTAAGTAGGATCTGACAACTTCTTCCACCACTGGTATCAACCATATACTGTAAATAGTATTATTACTACTAATTGAATTAAATTTAAAAAAAAGTGTATGGTATGGGGATCAGCATCAAAGCCTTTACTTTTACACGTACCTTTACATTTTACTGACCTTGTTTTACAAAATAAAACATTGCATGGAGTATTATGGGCCTTCTCAAGCTGCTGGTTTCTAATTATCACTATACTTTACTGTTGACGTGCTGCAACTGAGGAAAAGCTTTAGTCACAATTTCAGCATGATACAACTTTCTGATACAGGATGCAGTTAGTGCAGTTATCATTGTATTTCTAAAAACAGTAATCTCAGTAGCTTCTCACATATAATAACAGCCTATATCTTTATCCGGCAGATGTCAGCTTCAGTGTGACGAGCTGGAGCAGCAGAACAAGGACCTGGCCTCTCAGTACAGCGCACTGGAGAAGGACAAGCAAGACATCACTGATTACCTGAAACACGCTGTGCTTGGCAAAGACAAGGAGGCGGAGGAGCTGGCTGCGCGGCTGGAGACTCAGCAGCGGATTGGCCAGCAGGACAGAGAGGCCCGGAAGCTGCAGCAGAGCCAGGAAGTTCAGGAACTGCAGGACCAGATCGATGAGCTGACCTCAGAGAGCAGGGTGCTGGGTGGGACAGTAAAAATGTTTCCTACACAGTATTTAGTTGTTTCATCCTCTTCCCTGTTAGAACAGATTCAATCAGCAGAGACGGCACTATGGGAAAGGGAAACAACTAGGGCTGGAACGTATTATTACTATATTTATATTAATTCATCTCTTGATTGTTTTTTCAATTAATTGTTTAGCATTTTAGTTTGATAAACCGCTTTAATGATTAAGCAATTATAGATGTAGATCAGTAGATGGACAAATCAATTGGTAGTTGAATGGGTCGTCTCATTATCTGTGATCACAGTCTTGTGGATCTAATTTTAAAGCAGGACAAGCCTATGTTTTTTGACATTTGACAATAGACAACCCTGGTAGACAAGATATCAGGATAGAAGAGGGATCATTCATCTCATAGGACCTGTAACATCTATAAATGATCAATACATTGATTGTGAGAAACAGTGGGATTGGTAAAGCAGATTAACAGCTAAATCTCAGTGGGTGGGAGAAGTTCATGTACCTGGACCAGAAATTAGACTATTTGTGATCAGATTGTTTCGGAAAGTTGCACCAATATACCAGACAGGGGTAATTATTTTTTTTTAATCTGTTCCTTTTCACTTTGCGTGAAGCATCCTCTCCTCTCCTCTCCTTGTTTTCTCTCCTCTCCTCTCCTCCGCTCAGTGGCAAAGTTTGAGGAGCAGCAGGAGCTGGAGGAGCAGCTGGAGCAGCTGTTGCAGCAGCAGTCCGACATGGAGTTTCTGAGGAAGCAGCTGGTTAGTGAGAACGAGGAGCACGACGCTGCCATCGAGAACCTGAAGAATGATGCCGAGTCGGAGAGGAACAAGTAAACTGACAGCGCCGTTACATCATGCTGATCTCCTTCTTGAATGTTTGACTTTTGCTGTAAATTGTGAGCAACCAACACTAAATGTTGACCCTGAAACAACAGGATGTTCGAGGTCAGGTGGGGCACGTTGGAGGTTTGCGTTAGGAAGAAGGCCTCACTCATCATCCAGGAGGAGAGGGCTCAGCACAGAGAGCTCCGGGAGAAGGTCGACGAACTTCTGGACAGGAACACGGAACTGTGGAGTGAGAAGAACGAGCTGCGAGACCAAGAAGATTTTCTTCTCTTTCAGTTGGACAACATGAAGGAAGATATTGACAGTGTCAGCAAGAAGAGCTTCACCAGCAAGAAGGTAAGACGACAACTATTAACAGTGTCAGCAGTGGTGGAATGTAACTAAGTACAATTTCAAGGTACTTTCAGTTCTATTTAATGCTACTCTATACTTGTACTCCACTACATCTCAGAGGTACATATTAAACATGTTACTCCACTACATTAGATCACAGTTTTCATCCCCTTCATCTCCAGTGAAAACCTTGTATCCCCAGATGTGTTGCTTTTGAATGTTTGTGATAAACTGAAGGATGACATGCTCCTTCATGTGTTGAGAAAACTGTCCTATTTCTTAAGCTAAATAAAGTCTTTTAAAAAGCCTCTTGGATCAGCTGGAAAATGCATCATCACAAAGCTGAAAACAGGGCTGGTTTTCTGTTGACATTAGGGGTGGCACGGTTCACCAAAACCCACGGTTCGGTTCGTATCACGGTTTTAGGGTCTCGGTTTTCGGTTCTGTACGGTTCTTGTTATTTTTTCTTTTAATCTTTAACACTCCAGAAATATACTTATGATATTTAGCTTAATTATCCATAATGTAGGATACAGTATTAAAAAATAGTTATATCATGTAATCATGCACAAACTGAATTTGACTTGACCATAAGCACATTATTGGGACCATCTCTGAGGAAAGCTAGCTGAGATTTTGATACAGCAAGAGGGAAGACATGCTTTTCATTTATTTGGCAAAAAAAGAGAATGTGTATTGCCATCTACAGGAACTTATGTGCCTTTGTAGCACACGAAGATTGCCATATTACAGAGTATCAATTGAAATAACTTGCATTTATCAAACTGCCAACTTCAGTGTAGCTCTTACAAAAATGGTATCCTTTAAAAGAAAAAGAGAGGAACTCTTAAAGCTCCGTCTTTTGAATAAGTCAGAATATGTTAAACATTAAAAAAGTTGCGATTTTCTTTTGTATAGTTCCCTAAAAATAAAAAGGAAACTTGTTTTGGGGAGAATAAAATTACTCTAGGCTGAGTTTTCCTAGTAACCTTACCAAATGGGCTCAGGATGCTGCAAATGTTGGTATAATATGAAAATGGCTGGTGGATTTAAGATAAAAAAATAATAATTTATGAATGAATCAAATTTGAACATATGTGGCATTGTTAGTTAATTTCCTATCCTGGCCTGGGACACACATTCATACGGTTTGATAAAGTACTGGACTTTAACTTCTCATTGCACTTCCAATAACGAGCGTAGCTGTCCTCAATTTAGGTCATCCTGTACGTCTCATCTCCGTTTTTTTTCCTGCATCCACCGTCTGTGATTTTGTGTGTGTGTGTGTGTGTGTGTGTGTGTGTGTGTGTGTGTGTGTGTCAGTCGCGGGGGGGAACTCAGCAGCCCCGCCCGCTGCAGAGAGCCGACAGGATTGAAACAGCAGCCGCTTCAGCGGCTTTAGAGTGAAAAAAACGCAGCGTACATTGATGTTAAAATGTATACAGGTTGGCAGGACGGTCTGAAATGTTTTGCACGGTCTTTCGCTGTACGTTTTGTTGGTAACTTGTCAACACCTCTTCTTTCGCGCGAAAGGGAAACACTGAGGTCACATATGGGCACCTGACGGGCTTGAGGCTACATTGCGCACGCATCGAACACACACACGCTCCGAACCGAGACAAGCGGACCGAACGGTTCGGATGTTTCTTCATGAACCGTGCCACCCCTAGTTGACATATATGGTTCGCACCCTACAAACTTTGTATTTACTTGTAAACCATCTAGAAGACACAGACAACATCTGAACATGTCCAAAGCATAAAGACAGGGGGCATCCAGAGTTGAACTGGAGACCTCTTGATCTGCAGTCAAATGCTCTACCACTGAGCTATACCCCCATGTTCTGTTTACTATGTATTTGTTGTACTTTTTTAGCAATGCATGTTGGGAAGTACAGCCCAGTAACATTTCTAAATAACTTCATTTGATGAGTTAAGTAAATGAACTGTCACTATTAGTCAACTGAACTGAGTGGTACATAAACCATTTAAAGTTGATGTTGACAAATGTGTTTAATTAAACTGAGTTCATAATAAAACAACGTCCACTAGAGCAAAATGTAGCCATTTTGTTTTCACTTCTTATGTGTTTCTAGGAGAAATAACCTGTGTTAAACCACATGTATGTAGTATGTTAAACAATACATTATTTGTTCCAAGGTAACATTTGAACTTTGGAGTGACACTGGGACAGGGGGCATCTGAAGAAACTACATTTCAATGCAGCTTCATAAACATATTTTTTTCTACATCTTGGTTCTCTGTGATCTCAAGTTTCTCAGTTTGTGCTTAGGAATACATGTGAAGTGTTTTCCATGTGCAGCGTCTCCACCTGTGAGGAGGAGAGTTTTGCTACACAACCTCTTTTTACCCTGTCCTCCTTTTACGAGTTGGAAAAACAAATCATTCAACATGTTCCCTTCTTCAGGAGGTGGAGCAGCTGACGAAGACCTGCCAGCAGCTGAGGGCGCAGCTAAAGAGCTGTAGCGCCGCCTACGAGAGCACGCTGACCAAGAAAGAGGCTTTCAGGTAAAAGTTTACTCTCTTTCAACCGTCCAAATCTAAGATTTCAAGAATGTTGTAATCCTGAAGATTCGAAGACCCATTTTTGATACACAGGGTGCTTTTCAATATGCTAACAAGTTATTAAAGTAATTTTACTTCTCGCCAAATTCCACATTGGGGGGGTGACTTCAGGGTCATGGGAGCAGAGGATGCGAGGAAGCATTAGTTAGCGGCACAATGAAATGAAAAGCCCCCTTATTATAGCCGAATCCACTGCTTTTGTCCGTATAAGTAAACCGGCATTTCAAGCTAACGAAACGTTAGTGATGCTGGCAGTGAAACAGCATAAATCTTATTGAGGGGGCATCCGGAATTGAACCAGAGACCTCTTGATCTGCAGTCAAATGCTCTACCACTGAGCTATACCCCCTCTGCATGAGTGAGTGCTGAGTCATTGTTTTTACAGACAGCGCCTGGCTTCAGTGTCAGCAAAGTGCCATCAGAAAACGGCCCAGGCAGGTCAGCTGAGGGCCGAGCTGCAGAGGGAGAGCAGCATGAGGAGGCGGCTGGAGGCCATCGTGCAGGAAGCAGTCCTGATTCTCAGCCACATCTTGACGGTAAAAACACAGGGCGGCTACAAACATCAGCAACGATCTCTATGTCAAATACTTACATTACAAGTAAAAGACATGGAATCAAAAATGTACTTCTAGAACAGTGGTTCTCAACCTTTTTTTGTGCCAGCGCCCCCCTATCCATTATCCAGGTCCCTAACGCCCCCCAAAAGAATATGTAGGCTAATTGCCCCAAATATGAATGATTACGCCCTAATATAGGCCTATTATTGTTGTTACTATTGTTATCAAAAATAATTAAAAAAAATCATATAATTGAATGACAAACAACACATGTATTAGTTTCCCAGGTATCAAAAAAGCCATGTGAATATATATATTTACAGGTTTTTAAAAAAAATGCAACCATTTGACATTCAATTTAAATAACAGCAGCCAATCAGAACGACTAGATATGTAACATTCAAACTATAATTAGGTATTATCAAAAGGCCTGCTGCATGTCCCTGGTGTGAACCTCAGCACCTTTATAAGATGACTATAATTTGAATGTTCTTTTTTGTTTGTGAAGTGACCTTGGGTGTCATGAAAGGCGCTTTAAATAAAATGTATTATTATTATTATTATTATTATTATTACAAACACTAACAGTAGCCAATCAGAAACAGCTAGCAATTTAACATTCAAATCTATTTTTCATTCGAATCTAAATCTATTATCGAATTGTTCCAACGGAAAACAAGCTGGCACTTATCAAGGGGTAAAAGCAGAAGGATTACACACACACACACACAAAAGTATTTTGGTGATGACAAACGACTTGAAGAACGACACCTACTGCAGAATGGAAATAAGTTTACAACCTTTGAAAGTTAGTGAGAGCCCTTTGTTGATGCTTAGAAGAGTCTAGGTTTGCTATCGCCTGTCTTGTGAGTAAATAGCAGAAAAAAACTTTTGGAGAAACGCAACCCCACATCGCGCTGTGTTTTGAGGTGTGATAATCCTAAACCTGCAGTAAACAGTTACATCACTGCCTCTATCGCTTCCACTAGAACGTTTTAAAATACCGAACACAAGCCCTGAACTGCCCGGGAGTTTGTGAAACAGCTAAATGTTTGCCAAACAACAAAGCACAGTCGATATCTCTCGCTCATCTCTTTTCTTTCTCTCTTTCTCCGTGAAATGAAGCTGCCTTCAGGTGCAGTGGGAAACATTGTGTTCTATAAACGATCTGACGAAAAACCGTTACTGTGAAATATAAAGTCTACTTGTGCTACATTGGGGGGTTAAAGAACACAACAGGACGTCGCTATCTGAACGCAGCGTCACGCTGAAGTACAGAGCTCATTTAAGATGATGCTCTGACATCACGTTTCCATGAAGGCAGCACGGAGCTGCGCCAAACAAAGCTGACAGAAGCACAGAAGGGAAAAGTTATGATCCACCGTCTCGTCCAGTCGCAGTGCCGTGAACTGGCAGGTTTTAATGTTGCAGACCACTGTTTTTTAGTAGTTTAAAGTGTAAACATGTATTGTTATGGTGAATCTTTGGTTTAGCTTTCAAATAAACGCCCCCCTAGGGCACCTCAACACCCCACCCCCGTTTCCAAAATATTGCATCCAGCGCCCCCCCCCCCTCCATCTTCTGAACGCCCCCGTTGAGAAACACTGTTCTAGAAGAACTAAATGTTCTTAAGGCCCAGACACACCGACCAGACGGCCAAACGTC
Organism: Sander vitreus; assembly: GCF_031162955.1. Taxonomy (NCBI): domain Eukaryota; kingdom Metazoa; phylum Chordata; class Actinopteri; order Perciformes; family Percidae; genus Sander; species Sander vitreus. The sequence continues at coordinate 13,291,232 of NC_135859.1, read as the reverse complement.
GGCAGAAAAGGCAGTTGGGCTGATCAGTCTCCCCGAGTTGGTCAAAAAAGTGCCTCGGAACACACCAAAGCGACGAGACGTAATACGTCTCCATAACAGCAAGCGGCGCTAATCTGTATTGTCGCCCAAAAATGAAAACCGGCAGCTGATTGGACGAACACGTCACGTGGGTCTGGTCAGTTTAAAAGATTTTCGTCCGATTTTGAGAGACTCTAATCACGCTCATTCCGCTCCCCGTTTCCGCGTTAGCACTCTACCAATCAGATGGGTCGTTTGAGTCCGATTGCCGGCAGTGCCCGCCCCGCTGATTATACATGTCAAATCGGCCAAAATGAAGGACGACGGCACGGAACACACCGAACAGACTCGAGTCACTGTCCTCGCCAGACTGTCCAACGGCCGATTATCTGGTTAGTGTGTCTCGGGTTTTAGGTACCAGAAGTTATTTGTCTCTTTCTCAGTGGTATAGTTCTGCATCAGTTATATCACTGTAGGACTGGGGGATATGACAATATATATTGATATTTTGTATATATTTTTCTATTAACAGAACAGGTTGAACTAGAATATGACTTTATTGTCTTCCAAAAAATAGAAAATGTTCTTAAGCTCAAATATTATAAAGGCAGCACCAGGATGTGTAACATGTCAAACTAAATATAACACTTAGCACAAACCTAAATAATGGTATTTTCTTCACCTGTACAGTTTTATATCTACATCTTGATTCAATTGTTTGTGAATTGATCATGTAAAGTAATTGACCTTATTCACTAAATACAGAATAATAAGGTTTACACATTCATTGTGTGAGCAAATAATGCATTGAAATAAATATTATGAGCTTTTTGCCTCTTACATCTTCCTAACAAGTATCTCAGCCAATGAGGTGATTTCTGATTATTGAAGCTTTGGTGTTTTCGGTCCTCTGCAGGACTCAGAGAAGGCGTCTGAGACTCAGTGGAAGAGGCTGCAGGAGATCCTGGAGAGCCCCTTCCCCCAAGGACCCGGCTCCACTCCTGAGGAGGAACCACAGACCTGTGACCCCGAAGCAGCCAGGTACTGGGATCACTCTCCCCTGGGTTGTGTGTCTTAGTTTCATAACGGGTGTGGACAGCGGTGTGAACACTGCTTCTGCTTCCTCACGGCAGCACAGGGAGCTGGACCTGCTGGGACTCGAGTCCAACTAGAACCAGATTAGCCGTAAACAGGTCACATTGAAATACTTAAACAACAATGCAGTCATTTTAAAGTTTTAAATACACAGGGAATTAAAGGGCCGCTATGCAGTTTTGGCAATTTCTTCGCTGTTTTCTCGCTTTTTGCTCGCCAGTTTCTCTATAGAGCTCCCCCTACAGCTTCGGAATAGATATTTGGCAACGCTGTTGTAAAAACTCGTTGGTGACTCCCCCCCCCAATCTTCTCCTTCTGGTCATGTGCATTTGTTTTCAAAGAAGCCAGCAAACGCACGGAGCCATGTCCACTGAGGTAGACAGCGGGTAAGCTAGCTAGTAAGCCCGTAACAGACAGCGATCATAATGAAAACCTTTACAGACAATAGCAAACATCCTGAGGTAACAATAACAAGAAATACAAAGATTAAATAGAGTTATCCCAAAGCTACTTACAAGTGCAACAGCGAGAACTCCAGGTCAGCATGGGATTTGCAGGCTTCTGTTTGTCTCAGTTCTCGTCATTCTGAAAACGCAGCTCTTATGTTTACTCGTGTCTGACTCCTCGCTCTGTCAGTCTTCCGTTTCCTCTTTCTCTGTTCCTCCGACAATGCTTTCCTAGCTTTCTGCTTCTTTTTTGCCGGCTCAGCCATGACGATAGTGTGAAAAACTCCATCGCTACCTTGTTCTTATAGCTAGCTTGTTCTTAAGTAGCGGCGTGTAGTTCTCTTAATACATCCATGGTGTATGTGTGCAGTGCCGTAAAGCAATTCGTTACATCGCGAGACCTGACATCACGCGATACTTCCTACGCTGAGGCCAGCGGCTCGCCGGCCCAAAGTCACAAGGGTGGTTTCTCCGCTGACAGGCGCTAGGGGAAGCGAGACGACCACCATTCAACCCGAAAAAAAAGTCATATAACCATTCCAATGACTCCGAAGCTGTTCAGTTAAGGTAAATTAAGCTATAAAAAACTGCATAGTTCCCCTTTAAGTTATTCTGTATCTCTTCAGATAGGTCAAAAAGCTGTTTTATTAGTAAATATACAGTATATCGACATATTTATGTAATATACTTTACATCAATCAAAAGGATAAAAGTAAATCAAAGTGATATTTTATGAGCTTATCTCAAATTAAATCTGTTTGCGTTAACTGCGGCCATCAGATAGATGTAGTTTGTACATGTGGTAGAGGCAATATAAAAAGTGTTATCCTCAAGTATGAAGTATTAAAACCTCAAACCTGTATTTAAGAATAGAGCTGGATGTAATGGACTTCAACCTGTGTCTCCTCCACAGAGCTCAGACCCTGAACATCGCCACAGATCCGTTGTTCCTGTTGGCCCGCTACAGACCAGGTGACCTGGGCCTCGTGCCCCGACCCATGTGGAAACAGAAAGCAGCCATCTCCAGGTCACTCCATCCTGATGCCTCTCAACAGGTCTGTTATGAAGTAGTTTGTCTGCAGGGGGCAGTGTTGGATCAAATCACTTTCTCCAGTGTTAAAATGTGTTCTCACTCTGCATTTGAATCATGCAAAACTACATTCCTCGTCTACATTCCTGATCTGCTCTCATCTCACTGTTGTCCTCATACACAAAGTGTGCTTACAGTGGACCATTGTTTAGACCTTATACAGGAATCTGTTCTTTGTATAGATGCTGTTGCTCTGTGTGTCCCTCAGGAAACTGTGCAGTCAGAAGACGTCCAGCTGTGACCCAGAGGCCGAAGCCTCCACCTCTGCAGACTGCAACGTATTATAAAGTGTTACCAAAGTCACATCACCGACTTCAGAACAGCTCTGTGAAGGATGGGGTGGGATTCAATCAGCGGCTCACATGGCTGGTCTTCATGGACACATTTGTTTAATCGCTCAATGTGTTGTTAAGGTGTATCCACTGACATCATACACACAAAGCCACTCAACACCCACACTGTCATAAAGGATGCATGGCAGATATCACAACAGGCTCAGTGTGTGTGTGTGTGTGTGTGTCTGTGTGTGTCTGTGAAAACTGTTAAAACAATAAAATGATAGTTTCAACTTTCCAAGCTCAACAGGTTTGTTTTGGAACTACTTTTAACCAAAGAAACCAGGATGTTGTTTCTGGAAAATCATATTTTCAAATGTTATGTCTTGATTGAGACTAAATGTAGTCAGGCCTTTCTCACAGCAGACTGACTTGTCATAGGAAAAGCACAGGTGTTACTAGTAAAACTAAAGAGGCCTCTGTTCCAGGGGTGATTCTAGGATCAGACCTTTAGGGGGGCTCAGCCCCTTATGAGAATGTGACACGGATACTGTAAAGTGCCTTGCAAAAGTGTTAAACCCCCCCCCGCTAAATCAGTAATTTCATTAGCCGATAATCTCTGAGTTAGCTACTGAACAATGTCAGCTAATGTTTTTGACACTATGATGGAACTAAACCTGACACTTTATAAGTCACAGTAATAACGGTCAATTTGACACAATGTTCTAACATTCAGCAATTTTAGTTGCCTACGTTTCAATTTGGGTTCTAATCTGCGCCATGAAATGACCAACTTCTTCTCTGGGGACTACCAACGTTAAACTTTACAACCACACTCCTGCTCTCCCTCTGACAGATCAGATAGAGACTCGGCCAAAGGCGGGAGTCTGGCACAACCACCTCCAATTGGCCAAAACTATATTTCTGTTAACCATTTCCTTGACTGGGTTACAGGTGCATATAACATTGGCGACAGCGACTCAGAATATTAACCCTGTTTCAAGCCATTTGAACCTGTAACTGTTTGTCCTCCGTCGCCAACAGACAAGTTCGCAAACTCTTAACTTGAAGCTATAAAATAGATTTTAGCCCCCCTAAAAAGGGTCTAAAATCGTCCATGCTCTGTTCTCAAGTGTTTTTAGTATACTGAACACTTTGTCCCTCATACATCAGTGATAGTTTTACCAGACAGGAAATCCTATCAGGACCAGCATGGGGTCAATATAGTTTAAAAATCCTAAAAGGTTTTCTTTTGTCTATCCTGACTAGATTTTAACCCTGCTGGACCCAGCATTAGCTCCCAGTTTACAAACTACACACCTTTATTTTAAATTCTGCGTACATAGTATATACAGTACATACACAATATGTATACTATATAAAGCTTAGATCGGGCCCAAAAAAAATCAAGCCCAACCCTACCCGATTTTTTTGCTGTCATAGGCGAGCAGCGTGCCGCACTTAATGCACGCGACAAAGCCAACGCGTTGTCACTGCCCACGACTTGTTTAAAATGGTTCCATGCTCAAATTCTCCCGTTTTGATTTTTTTTTCCTTTACATCTTCAAGCTCCATGTTGCACTTAAGCTACACAATACAGCACAACAGGCCCGGTGTGATGTGTGCGAGTGGAGGAGACGCTGCGCATGATTATAGCATAGCTTTCTCCCCACCCAATTAAGCTAATAAAGTAATGATTGAAAAAAACACAAATGCTTGATCAAGGGCCCGGCCTCGATATTTCCAGTTCGGGCTCGGGCAGAGAATCTAAACTCTAGTACTATATGTAACATTTCTGAATAACTGACAACTAGACCTATGGTATATATTTTGTTGAGTTGTGTACGTACATTATCTCAAACTGTCATTGTATTCAAACCAATTTGGTCGCCTGTCGATGACATATCCCTTTTGTGCATACTACAGCGCTGTGGCTGTCAGCTAGAATCTGTCATATTGACTTTTTAATCCAGTTTCAAAACACATTTTTACGATACACTTTAGATCTTGGTGGTTATACATTTTAACCGGCAGTGGCGGTTTTTGGCACGGGTGAAGCGGGCAGCCGCCCGCATTCTTTTATGACTCGTGGGGGGCAGCACGAGCACTTAAAAAAAAAATTTAAAAAAAATTCTCCAAGCGGTTTTCTACTGTATTATCTATCATTTCACCGTGTAGGGAATTGGCAAATTTGCGCACACTGCACAGAGAAGCTGTGTGAGAAGGGGAAAGGGGAGGAGGGAGCGGGGGACAGTTCACCTCTGGGTCGAACGGGTTGCTGGGCATAGGTGCCGATACCGTTGGTGCTCCGCTAATACTGAACACACACGAAGCTGATCGCGGTTATGGGTCAGTTAAACTTTTCATCTCAATCCTATCCTAAGGGCGTGCGACCGTGAGCATTCAATAGGAGCAGATTTCATACAATAACATCATTGGTGATTTTGCATCAAGGAAGGCCAGAAAGGTCAGGTTTTAGTTTGTGTTTTGTTAGTGCAATAGTGTAATAATTAGATTCTCTTTAGTGTGTTTTCACATTTGTGTGATGAAGGATTTGTGCTATTTAGAATAGGCTTATTTATTCAATATTTTATATTATTGTTGCTCTCTGCTATTGTTACAATTTTTATATGATTGTATATATTTTTGGCACATTTAACATAAGTGAAAGAGAAAATTATATTTCTCATTTGCACAAATTTTTCAGACCATTTGAAAAACACACTTAAGAGAATCTAGTTATTTAACTATTGCAATTACAACAGGAAACACTTTTTAAGTTGCACAATCTCCACCTCCAACATTTTCAAAAGACAATGAACACAATTCTGCACAAAATATGACAGTATAAGTTATCAGGCGCTCGAAGGGGGTCTCGCCCTGGGTGTAATTCAACGTAGAACCACCACTGTTAACCGGATAAAGGATTTTAGTCATCGGAAGTCTGGATCATAAGTTATCAGAGAAACAAGCTGAGAAAAGGGAAGCAGGAAGCTTGGCCATCAGTCCCCCCCATCAAGCTGAACGGAAAAACATAGATTTTTAACGCGGAACTGCTTTATTCAGTGTTTCTGCTGGTTTTAAACAGCGTTTTGGAGTGGAGGAGACCTCTGCGGATAATTCGGCTCCCGTTAAAAACCTCCCAACCGATGAACACTGAAGGAATCCTAACCAGGAGATGCTGACTGCAATAACAGCAATGGTGAAGACAACAACTCCCATGATCCCATGCTACTTCACAACGTCGCCAAAACTGCAGCTTGTGTTTGTTTTGATTGAGAGTCCCTTAGACAATTACATATCAACTCTTAAACCTTCTCCTGCTTCATTAAAAAACAAACCAAAAACTGCATAATTGAAAAAGGAATTTATTTAAGTTCAATACGAGGCAAACGTGAGAGCAAGCTTTGCTAAAACAGTTATATAAATATATAAAATAATTTATTTTACATTGCACAGTAAAACAGGTCAGAGCCTAAAAACACAAAACAGGAGAAACAGATCAAAAATAGGAAGATAAACACTGGATTAAAACCTATTTTCCCTCTCGGATGCAGGCTGAAAAATATAAACATTAAAATGTAAATAAGCTTTTGGATGAATTCTTTTAGGACAGCCCATTTGATTTGTAAGTCAAAAGAATTAGTGGAAGTGGAAAAGGTTTTCCCTGTGGGCTGTTCCTTCATTTTCAGCTGCGAACTGACCGTCACTGATCTGTTGATTGGTCAGTTAAAACATGACCAAGGTTCTTATTGATACCAGTGCAGCATGGGGACTGTCCCACGTCTCACAGCCTCCTGCAGGGTGTAACACGGGCATACTGACCCAATATTTAAAATTTCAGGTACATGACTGCCTCATGATGTCATCCACAGACACCTTTTTGCTCCTTTAAAAAGAAAAAAAAGTCACCACTACAAAATACATGCTTAGTTTTATTCGTCCAGGTTTTCAGATTTCTGCCTCCACATCAATGACATTGAGGATGATGGGATTTATTTTGTGGTGCTTGCAGTCTTGAGAAAGAATGAATCAAACTGCAACAGAAGGTCCCTGTTACTGTGGATAATCAACATGAACAAGAGTTTAACAAGGAATACTTTTTAAACTGTGAAAACTAAAATTATGGGAAGGCATTCTGATGCTTTTAGCACCTCAAATGGAATCCCATCATCCTCCATTGTATCAATGTGGAGGCAGAAATCTGAAAACCTGGACGAATAAAAACGAATACTATCTGCATGGAGAGACGGCTCTAGAGGCGAAGTGGAAAAATATTTTTTGTCAACTATTCCGTTACACTATCCAGCTATATTCATTTCTATCATGTATAATATTCCAGCATCTATGGAAATCCTGTGCTCTCCGCGTCAGACTGTAACTGACTCCGGTTCATTTGCATAGCTCCTGTTTACAGCATTTGGTTAGGAGGGGCAGAGGCGCGACAGGAGGAAATAGACTCTTTGAAAGACGCAACAGCCTCTTTAAAGTGCTGAAAGCTGCCAAAAGGAAGTTTAAATATGAAGAAGGTGGCACCGCCTGGAGACAGCTTTATGTAGTATTGTTTTTTTCGTACACATTATCTTTTAATAGAGTTTTATGTCCCAAAGTGACAGTGAAATTAGATTCAATCCCTGGAGTCACAAGTTTATTTTAGACGTATCTGCAGCTGGATGGGAGCCACCAGAGACTTTGACCTGCGATCAATCAGAATAATACAGTACGTCTACATATCTCATCTTCTCTGCCATCACATCAGCCATTTCGTAAAATGAAATTCAAGACATTAAAAAGTGTTGATTGTGTGCGTTTTTTTTTTCCCCCCCAAAACCTAAAGTAATTGAAGGTTGAAGTCTTAAGGGCTGTAGGTAAGATTAAAGTCCACTGCTTCTCACTTCCCAGTGCTTTTCCAACTCAGCTGTTACATGACCGCCATTTTGTTGCTTTAGGCAGGAGGTTCTCATGTCCAGCTACATTTACCAAATCATTTAAAGCTTTTGGCACAAGTACTGTAAAACAGATTAAAGGCCACTGCTTCTCAGTCTCACAGACACTGTACCTTTCAACCTCAGCTGCATTTTGGGAGTCAATTTTAAGGATTGAACAATAAAAATCTACAAGTGGAAAGTCTTTACGCTTCTCACTTTCTCAGCTCATGAGTTGAGTGTTGACGTTTGAGTCCTTCGGAGCGTTAAAAGCCAGAAATGATGGCTTTTTATTTCACACCTGAATCCGTTTTGAGACAGATGTTGCTCATTAATTAGATTCAGATGGTGGAATTCTACTGTTCGGTGACCTTCTCCGCCACTGAAAATAAAAGCAGGAGGAAGAAATGTGATGTCACCCACTTTTTTCAGCTTTGTATGTGAGGAGGAAGATGATGATGCCCGTCAGCAGCACCATCATCATCACCACGGATGTCAGGAGGAAGGCCCGGCATGCCGGCCGGCCCGTCAGGCGGAACAGAGCCCCGCCCACTTCGGCGCTGCCGCTCCCGGCAGGCGGGCTGGGAAGCCCCACGTCCAGAGAGCGGTTCATCGACCTCAGAGATGTCAGCGACCTCTGACCCCACTGCCGCCGACCTTCAGATGACCTTAATCAGAAACACACAACTATTATTATTATTATTATTATTATTATTATTATAACTGTTGACTCTAACTATTACTGATCAAATGAAGCTGGGAATTTTAGGCAATTCGGAATGACCGTGACTAAGCCTCTCAAAATCTGACGAAAATCTTTTAAACTGACCTTTGTCGATCTGAAATGAAGACAGATTCAGCAACTGCATGGCCTATTTCTCGCTTAAAATGTTTTTAGAAACACGTTTCGGTGAACTATTTTAGTACAATATGAGATCGTATTCTGAACAAGCCGCCATGACAGTCTGGCTTTGAATTTCCTGAGAAACCAGACCCACGTGACGCGTTTGTCCAATCAGCTGCCGGTTTTCAGGGCAGCTGTCAATTTGGTGTGTTCCGAGGCACTTTTTTGACCAACTCGGGGACACTGATCAGCCCAACTGCCTTTTCTGCTGAGGGTCGGCCGTCTGGTCGGTGTGTAACAGTCTTTAGGCCACCACTGCCTCTCTTTTTCCTTTTTTTAAATAACCAATTCAAAAGTCCCTTCGTGAGAAATATTCTGCAAGTGGAAACGTAATACTCGGCCTGTTTTAACCTCAAATCTGTCAGGCAACTTGGTTAATCGGAGTTATTGACTGAATTACTGCTTTTTTTGTTTTAATTCGATGCTTAACTTAAAAAGGCTAGATTCTGTAACAGCATATCCAGACGCTGTTCACCTCCCAAACATCAGGGGTTTTCATTTTTGTCCACAGACACAGTGAAGGTACACATCACAACCGTTTTATTCCCTTCCTGGTAAATCTTGAACAGGAAAGGCCTGACTAAGGGGAAAATTAACCAGCAGAACAGAAGGACCCTGATTCATGTGGAGCAAACAGGAGTTATCCAAAGATAGCCAGCCTGTTAATATTTAGGTTATTCAACTTTAGACAGTCAAATATAAGATGATGTTTTGACAGGTAATTATTATCAAACAAACACGCCTATTAAAGATTAAACATTTACCTATGTGCCTCTGGTTCACTCAGTATGGCTGTTTAGCTTTAAATGTATTTGTGCGTTTAAAAACTGGTAGTTTGAGTTTTAATTTGGCTTTTTGTCTGCAGCTGAATGGGAGCACTGTTAAACAACTACTACTACTACTAATAATAATAATGGACAGATAGGACAATTTTTTTTAACCACAGAGGTATTAAATATATCCTTTAGAGGGAAAGGTATATTGCTCTAAGTGTGTAAGGGTAACGTGGAAGCAAATTAATCACAAGTACTCTTGGGTGGATTTTATGTTCTTAAGTCTTAATCTGTTCTCAGGATTAATGTATTCATTTATTTTATCTCTATGAAGCCACGTTAATGATCAATTGAATTATTTGTCCTTGTTTTGGGGCTGGAAAAGGGTGGGGAGGGACCAATAGGGAAGGACAAACGATGCATTTGTGCACGTTTATATTGATTGAAATTAAACTGCCATAAAAAAGGAAAACATTTGTTTAATTCAAGATATAAGTTTTAAAGTTAAGTCCAAGAACCCTGAGCCTTAGAAGAGTTTAACTTATTAATATGAAGCTTTTGGAAAGCATAAATGCTGAGAACTGAGAAGAATATGAAGCATGTTTTGAAACTGTTAAAATCGTATTTCTTTTAAAAGCTAAGAATTCAGATTCTTCACACCTTTTGACCTGCAGCTTCCCTTTGTTGCGCAGGAAGCGGATGCTGTAGACTCTCTGCATGGCGGCCGGCAGGTAGGACAGCATGTCTGAGTTTGTGGCCAGTCTGGGCAGGCCAAGGGTGGGCAGGGGCGTGAGGCCGCGGCACAGCGGGCACTGGATGGAGTTGGGCTCGGCCGACTTGACGTTGATGCGTGCCAGGCACTCCAGGCAGAAGGTGTGCTTGCACTGGAGCATCTTGGGACAGCGGAAGACGTTGTTGAACTGGCTGAAGCAGATGGAGCACTCCAGGTCCGGGCAGGTGTCCTCGGAGCACTGAGATGGCAGCGGAGACGGGCGGAGGTCTGGAGACGGGATGATGACCGAGACCTGGCAGGAGGGGGGGGTGCCGGGGGCAGGGTAAGGGTTCAGTGTGGTAGCTGGAGATGGACTTTGAGCCAAAGACGAGACTGAAACTAGGCTGGACCCTGGAAGCAATGAGGCGGAGTAGTCCGAGTTTGGTGATAGGACCAGGTTTCCTCCATCGTGGTCTGAGGAGGCCTGATAGCAAGGGACGTTATGGCTCAAAACTGTCACAGAGCTACGACCTGTCTGGATGAACGGAGGAGACGATATGGTGGCTGACAGAGCTCGATTTTGGGAATTATCATGAGGGTCAGGAGGTGGACTTGTGTGTCTGTAGGGATTCATGACCGGTGGACAGATGGAGGAAGGGTTGAGTGAAAGAAGGGAGTGAAGCTCCAAGCAGAAGAACAGATGGAGGATGTTGAGCAGTCAGCGGTCAGCAGGGACAGGAGGCATCAGGCATGGAGGATGATGAAGATGCTCCTGGCACAGCCTCCGTCTTCAGACCAAAACTCAATCTACAGATGAAAAGGACAATATTAATACACTGCAAACCAACCGCATTTACTTAGTGTATTAGTATTATAATATATGGTCAAAAGTATGTGGACAAAACTGCCCGTTTTTCCCGATTTGGTTTAGAAATTAAATCCAAATACTGTAGCATACACTGATATTTTAGACACATTTCAGTGTCTCAACAGTTTGTGTTTTGTCTCTTCCCTGTTTTAACATGACATCACGCACAAAGCTCTATTAAAAAAAAAAAAAAAAAAAAAATGCTTCTCTCAGTTTAGTGTGGAAGAACTTGACTGAAACTAGACTTCAGGGAAAACCTCTCCAACAAGTTCCACAATTCATGTATTTATTTCTGTTAAGTTCATTCTTCTACCAGCATTGGAAAGTGATAAACAAAAAAACAATGCTGTGTTCAAAGGATGTTCGAAGATCAAACTCTTGACTTCCTGTCATAAAAAAAGTGAAATGCAACAGTTTTTTTAGTCCAACATCAAATTTCAATCTCAGGTGTAATATTGATTGCAGACTGCACTTAGACATCATCATCAGTCTTTCATCAATTACAACTTGGACTGCATAGTCTTTGACCATCAGTCATACTGTAACACTGCAACTGTACGTGTTCTCTACTCTATAGCCAGTGTGTACCATACTGGTGGTATACTCTGCAGCAAAAGATAAATAGCTTATCTGACATGTCAGATAAGCATTAAAAACACTTCAAAAGAATTGACACACAAAGAACTTGATATATTTCAAATGCAGCATTTTTAAATCACAAGTTCAACATAAACATTTAACCCTGTCAGACCCACTAAGGGCTCCTAATTTACAACCTTCTGTAGTCTGTCCATAAATTCATTTTAAGTTCTAGTAGAGATCCCAAAGACACACAATGTATCAGCATGAAATGTATAAAGCTTAAAATAAATCCAATTGCAAATTTATAAAAAAAATAAAATAAAAAAAAAGACACAAAAGTACTTACCTCCATATAGAGACCTGCAGTTGTTTCCAACACATTATCTCTCTGTACTAAACTGCCATTTCTGTAGGTTTAAGTCAAACTGGATGCTGGTCAGTGTAACACTGTACCACTCAACTGGAGTCATGTTTCATTCTAACTGGTGTCACCTGGGCAGAAATTTGCATTGTCCATGTTATTTAAAAAGGGAAATAACATGCAAAACATGTTGGCCTTCTGCAGAGATCACCCAAAGCTGTCAACACAACTAGAGATGTACAAAGATCACCTCTACTCTCTAATCTTTACCCTAATCTGTTACACTGGGTCTGCCCCATCTGTCCTCTAAACTGACTGACTGACATTTCCTGTTATGATATGTAGTTTTGCTGTGGTCATGGAGGAACTTCAATTATAATCCATCTGCCAGGAGTCTAGAAATAACAGAGGTGTCATCACATCTTAATCTTTACAGTGGATATATGTATTGCAAGTGGTGTTTAGTTAGATTATTTACTTTTTAATAGATGGTCATGATATACTGTATCTGTGTAGCTTTTGATTTGGGCTTGTGGGAAATGGCCTATAAACTGATATGCAAACATAATTTAGTTTGCACTACCAGGCCGAGATAGTAACTTTTGAGATTCAACACGAGATGGATTTAAATAACAGTTACTCTGGTTTTGGGAGTTTATGCATTACAGAGCATACCCTGTATACGTCTGGAAATGGTTGTTAGAGACTCCATCTACACCGGCCCTAGAAATAGAATGAGATTCATTCCACTTCTATGTTCCAGCCTGTTAACCCAGCACAACGCCATTGTTTTCGCTCAAATACAAATTCTAAATCAACCAGAACTGAAATCTTAAGGATTTCAGAACAAGCAAACCAGAAAAAAGGAAGTGCAAAGATAGTAAAAAAACGCCTTCTCACGGGGACACCAAACTCCATAAGGAAAACTAGCAAATTACAATTTATAAAAGTACCTTATAGAGAAAATACCTTATAGAAATTGATTTCTAAAACAGGGGGGAAAAGTAAAAACGGCCTCTAAATTCGGCACACCAACATACATTTAAAAAAATAAAATAAAAAACTGCGTGAAGAGCAGAGGCCTGGAAGGGACCAGTTGTAGAGTGTACATTTACAATTCATTGACAATTTGTCGATTTAAAGCGTTGCTTTGTTGGCAATCGTTCCCGCCGAATTTACTTTAGGATCCTCTTGATTGGTAAAACATAAAATAAGCAATTTTACTATGTGTGTGCCTTTATACACAAACTAAACAGTAAAAACGATGAATGAAGTTTGGCGCGCAAGCCGAAAACACTGCTCTTACCGTTTAAAAATCACCGGTGATTGATGTCACCTCTCATCCCACACTCCATCATCATTAGGCCGGTTTTCTCACACAGAGAAGCCCTCCTGGACTCCAGGTTCAACTGCCCGAGTTTTGTGGTCGTCTATTGTCCTCAACTTCTCTCTTTCTGTCCGCCGTGTGAAAGTTTGACGCTGCATTTGAATAGCTGACAAAAACGAGGAAACTGTGTAGTAGGCCTAGTAGGCGCGCACGTTCCCGGCTGTATTTGAAGATTAACACACGTGAAGAAAGTGACGCTGATTAACACTGATTATGATGACATAGGCCTACGCTATTATAGCCTACAACTGAAATATCAATTCAAACAAACACATGTATCTAGCTAAGACGTGTAAGAAAGAGTCTTAAGTGGTGAGTAGCCTAAAAAGATCAGGTGTATGCTGATTATTCAGGACTGGTGGTTAGCTGGAACAGACTCATCGCTGTTTACTGAAGTAACCACATGAACGGAGCTGAAAATAATATTTTCTTGCTAGCCATAGGCTACTTTCAAAACTCCGTAATTGGAGACTATTGTAGCCTACAAACAAAGATAACAGCTACCACCTTAGGTAGGCCTAACTAATGACATGGACAGGAATTGCTTGAGTAAATTGTTAAGCTGGCTAGGATAGCCAGGCAAACCGTTATGATCATAGGCATTCCACAAAAGCAGCCATCTGATCTTTATATACAAGCAGTGGAAAGAAAATCCAACTTCATCATCCAGGATGCCTCCCACCCATAGACAGTATATAAAAGCTCCCACCCCCTCCACCAAAGCTTTGAGCTATTACCATCAGGAAGAAGGTTCAGCGTGCCTCTGGCTAAAAAGTCATTATACAACAAATCCTTCATTCCCAATGCAATACATATACACAAAAATCATGCTAGGCCTACTGACAACATCACACACACTCTGCCTTCAATCAAAAGAAAATGTTCTAACATGGCAACATATTAGACAATAAAGCTTTTTGAATCTTGAATCTTTTGGTGAATATCAAAGTAAAGTTTGCTACAGTGTCTAATGTTTACTTATACTGAGACATTTATTGATATCTTTATTAGTCTATAAATGTACAGATAAGACTCTGAAGAGTCTGAAGTTTAAACTAAAGGTGAACAAGGTAATCAAATAATCTTTGATAAATATTACATTAGCTTTGTATATTAAATGTATAAAAACAAGATTATTTGCAAGATTTAACATAATTGATATATATACAAATTCCTCGTAATGGTGACACTGTTCCTAAATTACCTCAAACATATATTTGGCATTTCTGTTTTGAATGTTCTTGTTCTGGCAATCTTGTGTAGGTTTACTGTATGGCCAGAGTTTTGTTCCAATATAGGCTACAATATGAAAACCAGGACATAACCCTCTGTCGGCATGGAAACACTGTCTGTAGAAACAAGAAGATGGAAGAAGATGCCCACTTGATTTTGCCTCATTCAGGATTTCGGACTGTAGATTTTGGACACTATTTTATACAGCATACTTGCGTAAAGAAGACATGAATTGAGGAGAGATCCACTATGAGCCACTCAGGGGCAGCTCTACGGGGGGGGGTTTGGGTCAACTGAGCCCCCACTGTAGGGCCTTGCCCCCCCCCCCCTAACTTTGGTGTTCAAAAAACTGTGCTTGTAAAAACAAACTGCCACTATGTCCACAAGCTTCTTAAAACATTGAAACAAACAATGAATTTATATTACTTAATAATAAATAATAATTGTAAATGTAATCTTATATATATATATTTTAACTAATTAACGATATTACACATGACTGTAGTGCAACTTAACATTTAAACAACAATAGACTAGCTCAACTTAACCAAATTGCTTCAACAGCAACTAACTAGGATTAACTAAAGGAAACCACAAACAAGGTCCTGGT
The DNA here is from genome assembly GCF_031162955.1 of Sander vitreus. Classification (NCBI taxonomy): domain Eukaryota; kingdom Metazoa; phylum Chordata; class Actinopteri; order Perciformes; family Percidae; genus Sander; species Sander vitreus. Next base: position 13,275,953 of record NC_135859.1, on the reverse strand, counting down.
TTTATACTCACGGCAAACAAGCCCCCAACTTGTTAGGACCGGCTCACAGGCCACAACAAAAGAGGGAGATGCACAGTAACGTAACAATAATAAAGTGACATTTATTAAATAATGATGCAAACAAGAGAACGATGAGGTGTGATTGTCAGTATCAGTGATGAATGAAGGTGTATGGATGTAATGGAGAATGTGAGGTGCATGTTGTCAGCAGTTAACAAAGGGAAAACTCAAACAGAGAGAAAATATGTTGGTGCACAGTCGGGAGAATGTGGCCGCCTGGTCTCGGGGCAGGCGGGGTTAAATAGTCTGGGAGGACCGGCCAGGTGATCACAGTCATCTCACTATCGCCTCCGCTACACCTGCAAGTTAACAAGACAAACCACAGTACACATGTACGACAGGCCCAGGGCCGTCACACCAACAAACAGGGCATAATATTTATGCATTTATTTTAAAAGATTATTTGTGTAGCTAGTGTTTGTGTGTATGCAGTAGTTATTATATAGTTGTGAGGAATAGTTTCAGTTTTCTCACATCGCCACAGGACTTGCGCATAGGTGAGGATTAAGGTGAGGGTGTGGGTGCGCAGACCTCACTCCCACCATCTTCACTCCTACCAGATGGACCCCCAGTGGCATGAGGGAACCCATGACGACCTTTGTCTGGCAGGAGTTGCAGGGGGCTGCCGGTGGTCCGGTCAGTTGGACTCCGCCTGTGCCTGTCCCCAGGTGGACGTTTGTCTTTGGGGTTTGCTCCCCTAGCCACTGTACCCTCCCGAGTTAACCCGTGTGGATGTGGCGTTGCCTTCTTTCGCCTTCCCAGCCATTGTGGTGGTTCTCACACCAACATCTTCCGCCTGCGCCACTTGGGGTCTTCACTATTTACCCATAACTGGGACAGTGGTTGACGGGCATCAGGGCGTTTCCACTCACCGATGGCCCTGCATGCCACGTCTCTGGGGCCCACTGCTGCTCCGAGATCCTGTACAACTTAGCCTGGAACCACAAGGGACCAGTTACCATGTGTGCCACGGGGAGGCATGTACGAGATCTTGGCAGTGGAGAGGCTATGTACCGGCTGAGGAGGCTTACACACTCGGCTCCTCTTTTCACCCCTGAAAACAAAGGGCTATCCGGTGGCAGTAGCTGAAAGCAGAGAGTGGTAAGCAGAAGCAGCATGCAGCATTCAGCATGCACTAACTACAAGCACTCCTACTCCAACACTACTGCACTGACGCATCACACGCCCTGCGTGCAAACGCACACATACACACACACACACACACACACACACACACACACACACACACACACACACAGACACACACACACACACACACACACACACACACACACACACACACACACACACACACACACACACACACACACACACACACACACACACACACACACACACACACACACGACAGACACAGACACACACACACACACAGACAGACAGACAGACCCACACACACACACACAGACAGACACACACACACACACACACACACACACAGACCCACCCACACACAGACAGACAGACAGACCCACACACACACACAGACAGACAGACCCACACACAGACAGACAGACAGACAGACAGACAGACAGACAGACACTATACAAGTACAAATGCATGTTCTTTTCCTCAGCCAGGCAGAAGCTTTTTGTACCACTTCTTCTTCTTTGGCTTTTGCATTATCTGGCTCTGAAGATCTACCAGCTGGGACCTCATGGTGCTCTCAGTCCTCTCCCAGTCCTGCTCTTTTTCCTGCTGAGTCAGCTTCAGGCTTTCTGTGGCCTGAAGGAGGGATGCCTTGTCCTCCTTCCACTCGCTGAGATTACTCTCCAGCTGCTGCTCAGCCTTCTTCAGAGCAGCCAGGAGGCAGTCACTCACAAAGCTTTGCTCGTCATTCTGATCCACATAGGAGGCTCTTGATTTCTTGTTCTCCTCCAGCAGGGAGGTTTTCTCCTGCTGCCATAGGACACGCTCACTCTCTAGCTGATGTTCCCACTTTTTCTCAAGAGCAGCCATGAGGTTCTTGTTGCTTTTGTCCTGCATCTCCAGCTGGGCTCTGTGGGAAGCCTGGGATCTTTCCAGTATCTCCTTTGCCTCCTCTGCCTGTTTTCGGAGAGCTTCCTCCATCTTGCTCAATTTATTCTTCAGCTCCTGAGCTTGAGCCCTCTCCATCTCCAGATAGCTCTCCAACGTCACGTTGGTGGTCTTACCTACCGCGAGCATCTGTCTCTCTTTACGAAGCTCGATCTTCAGAGTCTCCACATTATTTTTAAGGGCCTCCTTCTCTCCCTTCATCTGCTCCAATTCGAGTTTCAGGTCTTCAGTAATGAAGTACTGCAGGTCGAGATCTTTTTGGGCTTTTCGCAGCCTGTTGCTGATTTTTCCCAGCTGGGATTTCAGATACTCTGTTTCCCCGGGTGGGGAGTGGACACGTTCAGCAAGCTGAACTTTCAAGTCACACATCTCCCTCTGCATCAGCTCTTTCTCATGGCTCCAACTGCTGCCCTCTCTCTGTTGTTGGAGCTGATCGAGGAGATTGGCCAGCAAGTCCTCTCGGATGATCAGGTGAACTCTTCCCTCAGATTCACATTGGGTGAGCCTCGCCTCGCTGTCCTTCAGTTCACACCGTACTTGTTCTTCAAGTGAACTGAGATAGAAATTAATTTGCGGTTCAGTCTCTCTGGAGTGGAATTCCATGTTTTCCACCTTTTGTATTCTGCTGTCCCAGTGTTTTTTCTCCTGTTGCAATGTGCACCTTTGGATTGTCACAGTCAAATGACTCTCTGATACAAACTGCTCTCTGAGTGAATTTGTGTCAGAACTAAAGTTGGGTCCCAGTATTCATAGTGTGTCGTTATGACAACAACAACAACATGTTTTCTTATGTTTTCAATCCAAATAGTTATTGATTCTATTCCATTCTATCTTTGATTCTATTGTTGCTATCGTATACCAGTTTGTTTATGTTTGAATATACAGTATGAATGTAATGATTTCTGACGATTCCTAAAATATGGCAAAGAAAGAACACTTTACGAAATATGGAAAGGAAAAAGATGGATGTCTTTGCACAAGAGCAGTACATACAAGTATGCGCCAGTTGGGACGCCATTTTCTCTAACTCCAATAACCATGTCCACTCAGCAACTACCTATTATTTAAGATGTGCATTTACTACATTTTTTACTTTTATTCAAACTGTCCAATACTTTTTTTATGTTGGATTTGAACAGCCGTTTAGCCCCTGCTCGTGTTTATCTTGTACATGTTAAAAGTTGTCGTAAAGGAAGCAAAATATGAAGCTATCCCTATCCCTCGCTGCTGCAACAGTGAGAATGTCCCCATTGTGGGAATAAAGGGCTTTTCACACGGGGAGCGACACTCATGTGAAGGACAATTCACAAACATGTCATGTCACTCAGTGACATTTCTATTCGGTTGTATGATGTTATAGGGTTAGATATGTAAATATGTACATACAGTATATAAATAGATTGTCTAATGATGTTAGACAGTTTCTTTTGTTTGACCTTTTGTTTGATCATAATTACTGATAAAATAAGACACATTCTATTCTATTTGTTTTACTATATCAGTAATTATGATCAACCAAAAGGTCAAACAAATGATAGAATTATGTTATGCAGTTTTACAGTTTTTCCTCTATTTGCCACACAAGCCATTTACATATGAGGTTTCCAGGTAGGCTACCGTCTCCCAATGCCACCCTGCCAAGTCCTTTTGCCACACCCCATGTCAAATTTTCTAGATCTGCCACTGGAGCCACTTCACGTCTTGTGTGTTGACATTGTTTTGTCCAGCAGGTGGAGCTCTGACTTTGTATTTAACTCTCTTAATCATTTACTGGCTGTACAGTCATTTATTACATTTTTCTGGTAATCATTTTAAAATGTGAAAACTTAAAGGCTTAAAGGTGTTTCATGTTTAATGTAATATTGGTAATGATGATGTGTATACCAGCCACTCTGTAGCCTACATTTTACTACAGTAAAGTTTAGGGATATGTTATTATTATAAGTATGAATTATATCAGTGATAACAAGTTTGAAGTTTGAAACATTTTAACTGATGTCGAGCATTTTGTTGTAGCATACAATTTATAAATATCACCGTATATATTTTAAGCAGGTAATACAACATAGCCTTATAGGCTACACATTACACATTACATAGCAAATCCCCACCAATCACTCTCAAAACGTCCCAGTTATATAGTAAATGCCGTAAACATGTTCTTTGTAAATGTTTACAATCATTTATCGAAATAACCAATTGCACGATCCAAATGTTCTTATTTTCAGCGTGGGCAACATGTTTTGGTCCTGTGTTAATCCTCCTGAACTCAAATACATTTCAAATATTAGAGTACTATTTCCCTATACCACACTCATTCATAGATATTACAGTAAATATTGAATATATATATATATATATATATATATATATATATATATATATATATATATATAGCTATATATATATATATTTTAAATGTTTGCGCATAGAATTGTATTTATTAATAAATAAATACACACATAAATAAATATGATTGCAGGCTACTACTATGATCGAGTTATTCATGTTCAGCCACATTTTACAGCTTTTTAAAAAACGTGAACTGATGACGCAGCACAAAATTCAGCACGTGAGTGAACTCTTAACTAATTAATTATCCAAATGTGCATTGATTAAGGTACAGTAGGCCTATAGCCCACATAACCGTGCGGGTCTGACATCAGTAATCGGACATTCACCATTGATGTCAAATGTCGGAAACCTGATTCTCACATTCAAGGCGCCGTGTAACGCGAGGAGAAGCCTAATGCACGGTTGTTCAGGTATGACACCTAATAAAATCAAATAGTTTCGTTTTGTTGATTGACAGCTGAGGAAGGACGTGTCTTCGTCTCTGCCACGTGCGCTGAAGTCCGCGCGTCCGTTCCGGTGGAGTCGAGGTAATAACTGATTGATTGACTGGTTGATTGATGGTCCGCCCCGTGCTCTCGCGGTTTTACCTTGGAGGATTCTATGAGGAACTTTCAGGGAAATGAAATTATTGTTCAAAAGCCAAGATTGGTCATTAGTCATAGAAATGTGTCCAACGCTGCTGAGGAGGCTGATATCGTATTAGACAAATCATGACTAGATGAGAGGACAGAGGAGACATGGAGGGAACTGCACCAGGTGAGAGAGAGAGAGAGAGAGAGAGAGAGAGAGAGAGAGAAAAAAAGTAAAGTCTATCTGTTTCAAATGAAATTCAAAGTTCTTTATATAATGCATTATATGAGAAACAATAGAACCTTTTTTCAAAGAAATAAAGAACCAAAACATAAATATAGCAGGGCCAGGTGGTTTATGATGGAGGTTTAGTCACAGGCCACCGGATTTAAAGGTGGTCTAACATCCTCTCTGTGTTGCTAGTTTACACTCTGGGGACAGTTAGCAGCCTGAGGATCTGAGAGGGTTCACATGCTAAAATGAAAATACTATCAAAGATGTATCTGGTTCTAAACCACAGATACATTTAGAGACATGCAGCAGTACAGAGAGAGTGTGTGTTTATAGTCGCTTCTGTGATTGTAATTTCATTATTTTCTGTTTGTTTCGTCTGGACTCTGATGGATTTGGACTTAGTCTTGACTTTGCTGAGTCTTGGATTAGACGGTCTTGATCACAGATGTCTGTATTCATGAAACGTTTGTTCTACAATGTTGTTTTATTTTTTATCTTTGTTCATAAAGCATTACAAAGTACTGCATTTCATTTAAAGAAAGTGCGCAGCAATATGAACTAATGGTGCAAGGGAATTATTGATGTAAATTCACTGAGAACATCAGCAGATAAAGATAATTAACAAAGATAATTAACAAACAAAACACTGCGTGTTAGGTGCCGCTGTTTGAAGTGGAGAAATGCTGCTATCATACCGTTTGAAAGAAAACTGATGATTTTCTGTCTTTTGGAAGATTCTTATTTAGTCTGACTAACTTCTCATATCTGTGCGACACTGTGTCTTATGTGTTCTGTCTGTGGTCATCAACATTTGGATCAAAGCCAGTAATTCAGATTTAAGTAAACAGAATATCAAGTTAGCTCTGCTGACTTAAGTTGCATTGTATTACCTTGAACTAGTGTTTATGCATTAGTTTAGCATATACAGGTACGTGTGTTTCTTCAAAGCTTGCACCCACTTTCAGATGTGTAAACTGATTGTGTTAGGTGGGAATGTTGTTATGTTGGTCTGACAGAACCGAAACTGGGTGAAACCTGTTTGACTGGCTGTGCCTCTACTCTCATGTTATTTTGTAGTTGCTTGCTTCCTTGTCCTGAGCTAATTTGATATACCTAGGTCCACCTTTTCCCTGAACTGATCATATCTTATCCAACCAAACTGTAATCTAAGGGACTGTTCGTTATTTAATTAGGGGCCACAGGAGGAGTTTTGGGACCTTTAATCAAAATAGACCTTACCCTCCCTTCACCAGCATTACATTTTAGATGACCCTCCAAAATGATTGGGAAAAAATGGATGGCCCTCCCTCATCAATCTATTGTACTGGTTTGCACTTGGTAAAAATGTGCAGCTTTCCTTTGTTTTTCTACAGCCATGATGTATGAGGCTAAACCTCTCCATTTTCATCTGACGCATCACACTCCTCTGTTATGGTGTGGTGGCCATTTCAGTAGATTTACCCACTAACATTGTTGTGGAAACACAATAAGCATGGAAACTAAATGTACACTTCCTGCATTACTGCATTACTTCAAATACTAAGTTACTCATCTAGTGAACTAGTATTCACATGAAATAAAACAATAAAACATTGAGACCATTCAGCAAAGCACACTGGGTAATTCAACAGTGGTTGCTATGGACTCGTAACTAGGCTTCCTCAGTCATTGTATATTTTAGCATAGGTAAACTTGCCGAAGTTGAACATTATCCAAAACTCCATTTCTCAGATGAGCGTCAATTTGGGAGCTTGCATGTTACCACTCCTTCCTTCCGCCTTGAAAAGGCTGTCGTTTGCACATTTTCACAAATAATCACAAATAATCACAAATAATCACCGGGACCAAAAGGATATACCTCCCGTCTCATGCCTTCCCGGCTGCTGGCTGGTGCTGTCTGCGGCCCGAGTTTCGGCTTTTCAAAATAACAGCTTGCGTCTGGTCAGCTATGTTTTCGTACGTGTTTTGGATGTTTTTGAACTAAGCACATAAAAATTATTTTTTCAGCAGATGTCTTAGTTACGACACGATTCAGCTAGAAAAGCAGTTTTGTGTTTATATGTGCGACTGGGATTTATTCAGTTTGGGTAATCCCACGGTCTCTAAGGGCGTTTTTTCACACCGACAGCCTTTAGTTTGGTTAACTTAAGCCAACCAACGACCGTCCGGTTGAACCGACTCACATAAAAGAGTCGGTTGTCCCATCACTATTTCTGACTTTGACCTCGGAAAATCCGAGTTCCGAGGTAAATAGAACGCGCATAATTTCACCTGTAGTCAGGTGTGTTTAGCAATCTGCGATGCAGCAGAGCAGCAAACTGTAGCAGCTTGCAGTGTTTCTATCACAGAAATAGACTGTGGTCAAGCTTGCCGTCCGTCACTTGTATCTCCGTGGTCAAACCAGCTGCCTTCTTTCTCTTCTTTTTTTCAGAAAAGGGCAACAGCACACTCAGCTGAAATAGTCATATTCATATACGGTATGTGCATATGCATGTTTTATGAGGAAAATGAGTTATATGCCTACACATGAACGTACAAATATGTGTGTGTTAACCATGAACAACAAAAACATAAATGCACAAGTGACTGAATGAATGGAAACAGATGGTATTGCTATTTAATTAAAGCTTCTCAGTAAGTGAACCTATTTATTCTTTTTTAGGTTCTTAGGTTAAAGTTAGTTTCCAGTTGAATTGGTCTCTAATGTTTCCAGTGAAGTGACATCATGGCGACTGCACCACCAGGTGAGTTTAGTCAGACTTTGTTAGTCTGGATAACACACTGCCTTCCATCTTTGTCCATATATTACACACTTGAAAAAACAAACTGAACTATGTCTATGTTTTCTCAATGTTTGCCAATACCCCTGTATATGTTCAAAGTTAGTCTCTGGATCTCCAATGTGAGTCCTCCCTGATCTTTCTATCTATTCTATCATTTACTGACTCCTGGTCCACTTATCAATGCTGTGACCTGTTTTGGGCTTTTTTTCTGGTGTGCATTCAGGCTCTAAAAGCTTGCTCGTTTTCTCCATTATTTTGACTCATTAACTGACCGATGTCAGATTGGATTCAACAGTTAGACAGGTCACAATAGTACAAAGGCCCTAGGGTCAAAAATATCAATGTAGAAATCAAAGCACACAAATTCATAAATTGTGTGCATAAGTTTGAAATCAATGTGCACAAATTAATAAACTGTAAAAAAAAAAATACAAATAAAGTTGTATTCATGGGAACAATAAGGGTTGCTGCATGCTTTTAACAACACCTTCGGAATCTTGTCGTCTGCCATTGTCTGTTACTGCAATGTAATGGGCTTTTATTTATTTATTTTTGTATGCTTTTTTTTATTATCTGGAACATTTGGTCAAGAAAAGCTTTCCAAATAAAATGTATTATTATTTGTTATTATTTTCGGTCTTTCCAAATAAAATGTATTATTATTTGCTATTATTTTCGGTTAAAAGAAGTACCGTGCTCATTTCAGTGAAGTTTGTAGTTATCAGAAAGTATCACTTTTGTATAAAGGAATCAATTATTTTAAACAGGATTAGCATATGTTACATTACGTTACATTTATTTAGCTGACGCTTTTATCCAAAGCAACTTACAACAAATGCATTCAACCATGTGGTATACAACCCTAAAAAGTGCACGAATCATGCAAGTATCATCTTAACATTAAATATGCGGATCCACCTCAAGTGCTACATTTAGAAACAATAACAGATAGAGTGAGGGTGTTTTTTATGGGCAGAGATGCATCATTATTATCATACATCATTATGTTTGCAGCAGGCTGTTCTTTTGTTGAGCTGTGCATCCTGGTAATTGCATGTAGGTTTGTTGCCGGGACAAAAACACCAGTGATAAATCTAAATGTGACTGCCAGGACAAAGATAGACACAAGTCTAACTAAGTGGAATAATTACACACCAACAACTCTTTCAATGTACATATGACACGTGAGTATTATATTGAAATAGACTTTAAACAACGTTATGCTATCCTTTAAGACTAGACTAAATCAAGGACTAAAAAGTATCCTAGAAATAGGATTTCTTCCTATCTGAGAGGCTGGCCCTAAATTATTTCATGATTTGCAACATCAGTGGTGATTTTTTTAAGTTCTTGATGGTAGACAGATCCTCTCTGAGTCTAACTTGGGAAACTGTGAATTTATTTATAGTTGTAAATTCATTGGATCATATTCTATTGCATTATTAAATATGTTAGTTATGTTTCCTGATTTCCTGTTTTTTTTTCAGTTTCAGAGCTGAGGGTTGTTCTGCTGGGGAACAGCTGGTCTGAGAGGAGTTCAGTGGGGAACGTCATACTGGGAGAGACTGTGTTCAACACTGAGGAAGAACCAGTCTTTCTGAGAGTCAGTGGACAAATTGAAGAGAAACAAATAGTTGTCATCAACACTCCTGATCTGCTGCTTCCAAACATCTCTGAAGACAGACTAAGAAAACATGTAGAAAACTGTGTGAAACACTCTGATCCTGGCCCTCATGTGTTCCTGCTGGTTCTACAGCCTGAAGACTTCACTGAGAAACACAAACTGAAACTCTGCAGAGTCCTGAAACTCTTCAGTGATCGGTCATTTGATCATTCGCTGGTGCGGATATCACCACCCAGAGAGGAGAGTTTAGGTTTCATGTCAAAATATGCACAAAATCTACCCTTAAAAGACATGATCAGCAAATGTAGATTCAGATACATGAGGCAGAAGAGCCTTGAACTTTCAGAGCTGTTAACGTACTTGGATCAAATTGTAAGTAACAATGGAGGACATTTGAGGTGTGATTCATTTAAAGACACAAATTTTGCTTTGCATGGTGATCATCGTCTGAAAAAACAGGAAACGTCCATTGCTGACTTGGACGCTGTAAAACCTCCTGGTAAGTGCTAAATGTGTGACAAATACAACTGAGTCTTGATTAAGTTAGAACATTACGTTGAAACATATTCAATTTAATGATGTTGATCTTTTCATAGGGCGGAAATCTTTGGTGGAAACTGTAACCAGCTGTAGGCCTAAGTGAATTTATTACAAATGATCTTCATCATGTACTGTGCGCAAAGATGAATTTTATGTTTCAACTGGTGTTTTTTTTTCTTTCACAGGGTTCACACCAAACACATCACACAACCCATCAGCAGTGGAAAGCACAATGAACCAAAGTAAGTAAAGACTGTTCCATCCAGTTTATAACATGCCATAAGAAAACATTTTCTCTTTAATCTCGAGGTTCACAATCACTAAGAATGTGATAAATGTTTAGCAAATAACCACATGAAACAAAATGTATAATGCTGACACATTAAACTGCTCTAAAACTTAGCAAGAACCCTCAAATTGCATCACATAAAATATGTAAAACTAGAGCTGGGCAATTATTTGATATGATTGTTAGCGTTTCAGCGAAATCATATTGTGTCAATGTGATCATCATTCTAAATTAACAATTACAAGCTGAACATAGTGAGGTTACCACTGATAACAACCTGGCTTCCCCAGTGACCGTTCTAGACTATTTCAAATGAGGGGCCAAGCTGGGGCCACATGCAATTTTGGAGGTAGCAAATATTAAGCAAAAGACTAACGATACACATAACAATAAACACAAGAATACTCATTCAGTACATTTTATTTATCAGTGAATAATATGAATGAATATGAATGTGAATAATATCCCCTCTTTGGGGATAAAGGTGGGGTTAAAAATTGTATGAAAACATTTGCCACAGTTAGGGAGGCCAGAGGGGGGGGGGGGTCAAGGCCTAATATTACTGGGGCACTGGCTACCCTTGCCCTAGAACTACCACTGCCCGCCACCGTTGGTCAGGACGCTGCTGTCTCGGAAGCCAGGTCGCCTTGGTGAGTGTGAGCTAACCCCCAATAACACTGTTAGCTTTGTCAGCAATGCTGCCATTGGTAGCACAGCACTGTTAGCACCATTAGCACGGCTAGCACTCATTTGTGCTGAGCCATGTCCATGTTTGCTTGTGACATCAGAGGTGAGAGCCGTGTGGACGCAATCCCAGCCAAGATTCAGAAAGTCCCGAAGATTGAAATGACAAACTTAAACTTGAATTGGCTCTAGCTGAAACTTATCAGTGGTGGGTTAACTTAAAAGTGCAAGTTAATTTTAAGTCAGCTTGGTTTGTTAATTTCTAGTTGTTTGTAAAACACTGAATCAATATTTATGTCGTATTACAGCATCTGGACTCAGGATTGTGATGTTGGGGAAAAGTGAAGATTCAAAGACAACACTCGGCAACTTCATCCTTGGTAGCCAAGACTTTGATTTCCAGAAACATACCCCACTTAAACATGGTGTGGCCATCTCTGGAGAGTGGAATGGACATTTTCTAACAGTAGTGAAAACTCCAGACATCTTCAGTCTGCATGCGGAAGCAGTCAGAGAAGAGATGAAAAGGACCATCAGTCTTTGCCTCCCTGGACCAAATGTCCTGCTACTGTTAGTAAATCCTTCTGAGTTCACTGAGGAGAACAGACAAACACTGGAGTTCATCCTGAGTTTGTTTAGTCAAGATGCCTTTCAACACTCAATGGTCGTTACGACACATGAGGGGAATGAAACAAGTTTCACTGTGAATCAGCTCCTTAAAGGCTGTGACAACAGACACTGCAGCATGTTAACAACTGACCGCACATTGTTAATGGAGAAGGTTGAGAGCATTGTGCATGAAAACAAAGGAACCTTCCTCACCTTCACTGAAGACACAACATCTGGACACATCAGACCAGCTTTAAACCTGGTTCTGTGTGGGAGGAGAGGAGCAGGGAAGACTTCAGCAGCCAAGGCCATTTTAGGTCAGACAGAGCTTCATTCAGTCTCCAACTCATCAAAGTGTGTTAAACATCAGGGAGAGGTGTGTGGACGTTGGGTTTCCCTGGTGCAGCTGCCTGCCTTGTATGGAGAACGTCAGGAGGCAGTGATGGAGGAATCATTCAGGTGTATCTCCCTCTGTGATCCTGAGGGCGTCCACGCCTTCATCCTGGTCCTACCTGTGGGTCCCCTCACTGATGAAGACAAGGGAGAGTTACAGACCATCCAGAACACTTTCAGCTCTCGAGTCAATGACTTCACCGTGATTCTGTTCACTGTGGAGTCAGATCCTACAGCTCCAGCTGTTGTTCATTTTCCAAAGGAAAACAAGGACATCCAGGATCTCCGTCAGAGCTGTGGAAGAAGATGTGTTGTTCTCAACATCAAGGACCAGCAGCAGATTGCAGAGATGTTGGATGGTGTGGACATACCATACAGCTATACAACAGAAACATTTGCACATGCCCAAATAGAAAAAATCATACAACAAGAGAAACGTATCAACATGCAACAAGCTGAACTTCAGACGCTGAAAAAGAACAACATCACATGTGAGTATGTTAATGGCTTTCCCATGTCTAAGCAATGTAGACATCACACTAGACTATTGACAGTGTATTTTTGTCATGGTCACGTAATTGTCATTGGAATTGTTGGGCAGTAAGACTTTCTCACTAACGATTGATCAGTTCTCAGGCAAGCAGCACACAGCAGCAGCTAGCCTGTTCACATCAGAAGCACATTTCTCTGTGCCGGTCAACAAGGGATTCTGCTCCTCTGCTCTTTTCTAACCAGACATACTGTATAGCTCATTTGTGTGAGGGTGTGTGTAGTCATCTCTGCTCTCTGTTTTGACACAACAGACCAATGTGGATAAGTATGTAGTTTCAAAACCCAATCACAGCAGCGATACTCTGTAATAGGGGTAACAGTATTACTTTTTTAAGATGTAATAAGTAAAAAGTTACTTATTACACTTCCTGTGCCCTGTGCCCAACATTGAGCATTGGGTCTATTGACTGCTTGCCAAGAATCAATGTCAAAAAGATGGTCTTATCTAATATGAGTCTGTGTGAGGCAGACAGCAAAAAAAGAGATAAAAAGGGGGAGGAAACACCAACGCAAGAAGAGTTGAGTCACCGCACTTTGTACCTGTGTTATGAAAAAGGCTATATAGTCTATATATATGAAATTTGATACAACCGTTTCAGGCTATAAAGTTAGGACTATGATAATGTAGCTAACTTTAGCTACCAAATATAACAGTCTGTAGTTAGCATTAAAGACTGCCACTCTTTGTTATAAATCGACATGTGATTAAATGATACCACAGTAAACTGGTCAACTACCAGAGTAATTTAGTTGTACCGGCAATACGGTTGTGCATTTCAGTTGTTATAACTCCAGTTCATCTTATTCCCCAGGTGATGATGAGAAGCAGAGCCCAGAGTGTCTCAGGATTGTGCTGATAGGGAAGACCGGCTGTGGAAAGAGCTCTACAGGAAACACCATTCTAGGAAGAGAGGAGTTTAAAGCTGAAACAAGCCAAACATCAGTCACCAAACGTTGTCAGAAAGCAGAGACTGTAGTGAACGGTCGTCCTGTCGCTGTGGTCGACACTCCTGGTCTGTTCGACACAACTTTGTCACATGAAGAGGTTGATGAGGAGATGGTGAAATGCATCAGTCTTCTGGCTCCAGGACCTCATGTCTTCCTGGTGGTGTTAGAAATTGGCAGATTTACACCAGAGGAAAAGGAGACATTGCAACGTATCGAGAAAGGCTTTGGCAAGAATGCTAAAAAGTTCACCATCATTCTTTTAACTGGAGGAGATTCCCTGGAACATGACAAAGTGTCCATTGAGGAGTACATTGCAAAAGGATGTGATTCCTTTAAGAAACTGATTGCTGACTGTGGAGGAAGATACCATGTGTTCAATAACTATGAGGAACAAAACCGGATACAAGTCAGTGAGCTGATAACCAAGATTGACACCATGGTGAAGGAAAATGGAGGCAGCTGCTACAGCAATGAGATGCTGCAAGAGGCCGAGGCAGCTATACAGAAAGAAGTGGAGGAGATCCTGAAGGAGAAGGAAGAAGAGATGCAGAGAGAGAGGGAGGAACTGGGAAGAAAATATGAAGAAGAAATGGAAGCAATGAAAAAAAGAATGGAAGAACAGAGAGCAGAAATTGAACAGGAGAGAAAACTGAGAGAAAAACAACATGAGGAATACATCAACAAGGAGCTTGAAGAAAGAAAGAAAGAACAAGGAAGGAGAGATGAAGAAGACCAGGTGAAGAAAATCCAGGAAGGATCACAGCGACAGGACTGGGAAAGAAAGCTTAAAGTTATGGAGGAAAACATAAAACAAGAATTCAAATCAAAGGAAACCATTGACAGAAAGCTGAGGCAGAAAACAGAAGAGATGAAGGAAAAACAAGAGGCTTGGGAAAAGGAACGGAAAGAGTGGTGGGAGAAAAGAGATCAGGAATATAAGCAGAGGCAACAGGAAGAACATGCAATAATTGAGCAGGAAAAAGAAAAATATGAAAACAACAGAAAAGAAGAGGATAGAATCAGACGAGAACAGGAGGAAAAAGAGCGAAAGGAACTGCAGGAAAACTATGAGAATAGGCTGGTGCATATGAAGGAGGAATATGAAGAGGAAGCCAGAAAGAAAGCGGAGGAATTCAATAAATTCGGGGAGAAATGCATGAAGGAGTTGAAAGAGCGCGAGGAACAAATGAAAGCCAAAGATGAACAATATGACATCTTACAGGCCCTTTCAGCTCAGAGTGAAGAACAAATGAAGAAAAAACATCAAGGAGAACTCAATAACTTAGTGAGGTGTTTCACCAAAAAAAGAGAAAATGTTAAAAGAATCCGTGACTTGCTGAAAAAACAAGAACAAGACATGAGGGTGGTGAGAAATCTGAAGGATAAGGAAAATCTGCAGAAAACACATGAAAACCAAATAAGTGACTTGATACAGGAACTTTTGAAAGGAATAGATGAACCACATTGGTGTCCCATCTTATAAGGCATTTTATTTTGTAGCCATGCTAGTGGCTTGGCTCTAGGGATCTGTCCATCTGCCATCTGTCCAGACTGAAACATGTCAACAACTTTTGGGTAGATTGCCAATAAATGATGACGTTTTGGTTTCACATGGGACACTAACAGCAGTCTGTTTGTTTAACCAATCCATCCACCCCGAACTTCTGGTTAGAATAGAATTTGTGAATGTCAAAAACGAATGTAATCCAACATGTAATTGAGAATGCATTTTAGCTGAATGGGAATGTAATTTTTAGGGGACATGGCTGGACTTTGGTGATCCGCTAACATTTTATCTATAGCGCCATCATCAGCTCACCATTTGAATGTGTCCAATACTTTAGTTTGTGAACACAGCCTATTTTCTCCTTTAGTCAGTGAACTATGGTATAATGAGGGATATAAGACTCTTATGTGTCTCAATATATGAACATAATCGGACGATGGAGGTAAAGGTTTGCTTCCTTGATTATTTATCAGAACCTTTGTTTTGTTTAGATTTATTTTTTGGGGGGGATTTACTCAATATCTTCGTATTAAGTTTGTCAAGTCAATATGCAATCAAACTGGCTGTAAATATATAATTCAGTTTACAATGTTCTAGGATGGAGAACATTAAACAGGCACATGAGTGAGAGTGGGCACAGACTAGGCACTTCAAAGCCTGGTTAAAAACTTGCAGCAAATGTGCAGTTAATGATGGAAATAATGCTTACAATAAACATTGTTTTCATTAGTCACTCTCCAACTCTCCATTAACGTTCGAAAGCAGAGAAACCCTGGTAAATCAGTCCTATAACTTAATATGAGTAATTATTGCAGTATGTGTTGTCCACAGCAGCTTTATACTGTATGAAAAACGTTTTGAGTTCATTGAATCCCTGCAGCCATCTGATGACAGCATGACGTGTATGTATAAACCCATAGAAATAAAATGGTTATACATCTGCAGCCTCTTCAGAACTCAGTGACATTAAAGCGGTAGTTTGGATCTTTTGAAGTAGGGTTTTATGAGGTACTTCTCCATAGTCAGATGGCGGTCGGCATGCCCGCGGTTTGGAGAAGCCAACAGGAGTAATGATGTGTTGTGTTGTTTTCTTCTGCAATGTTTTGTTGGGAGTAATAACCTATTCTGCCATTTCTTTTCTTTTTTCCAAATTGTTTGTGTAGCCTACTTATTTACAGATAACAGCTCAGTATAAAAATACTTCAACAGCTGGGGGCTATGCTTGATCATTAGAATGACTCTTTAATTTTTGAAGCAGATATATTGTACATTGTTTTTGTTTGTTTTTTGTTTTTTTTATATTTTATTGTCAATGTTCTATTCTTCTGGACTTTTAAAATACTTGCTTTTTATCTTTTTCATTTTCTCTTGCTATGTTTAATGTTATGCATAAAATACTATGATGATATAATGCATGTGGAACTTGGTAATAAGCTTGATTTCGATATTAAACAAACATGAATATCATTTAAACTGCTTTACATCACATAAAATGAGTGGCTTGATGTTTTTTTGTTTTGTTACATATGACAACAATGGATATTATATACAGTAACTTATTACATCAACTTACTGTAAGACATCATTCAGATGAATCTATAATCCCATGTTCTGTATTTGATCTTTGCTTTCTTTGTTAATCATTATAAAAGATTAATAAAGTCTTTCCCTGTAGTGCAGTGTCAAACTATCTCTTCACACAGATGAGCTGATGCAACAGAACGGAGCTCAGTTCAGTTTCTGTCAGTCAGACAGTCTGTTCAGTCTGACTTCATATTGTACTTATGAGGAAGAACAGAAAGTATTTGGTCTGTTTCCAGCACAATTCAGATATTTCATATAGGCCTATTAAATATGTAGAAAACCTACTGTGTGTACTGTATATCAGCTGAACATTACATCACAGAAATAAAACAGCTGAAAAAAGTGTAAGGTCTAAATTTATTTCATACAATTTAAAATGTGTTTAGTTTTCAAAACTAAATATATTTTAGATATAGAAACGTAAGTATTTGGATTGGATTTTTAAACATTATTGTTTTGGGTATTTTTAGGCTTTTAGTTCCACAGGACAGATAAAGATATGGAAGGAGAGAGAGGAGGAATGACATGCAGCAAAGGGCTGCAGGTCGGAATCGATCCCGCGGCCGCTGCGTCGAGGAGTAAACGGCTATGTATGTGCGCCTGCTCTACCAACTGAACTAACCCGGTCACGGATTATATACAACAGTTAATCAAAATAGGTTAAGTTTATATAAAAAAAACAACTCCCAATTAGCATTTCATATTTAAAAAAAAGAAACCTTTGTCATTTTTGAAACAGGCCTATAGAAAGAAGCCTGCATCATGTGACATCTGACTTGTTCCAGAGCCGGTCTTAGAAATTCTTTGCTTGTTCTTTGTTTTCTGCTCTTGAACATTCTTTACTTTCACTTTTGCAGCAAGAGCTTCCACAGGTGAGTGAACTCAACTCAAACTTAACACATATTTTATTAATGATCATTAGCCTACTGCTCGTCCTCAGGTCAGTGTTCAGCTGTTCAGATCAGATGTAAAGCTTGTTATTATCACAGAAACTTCACTAACTGAGCTGGAACTAGATTTCAATTCACTCATTAAATACTGACAGACAGAAACACCCAGACAGGCCGTCGCTTTTCCATCATTACTGCGGGAAATTTGTTCAGGTGTTCGAGGCGGAAATACAGACCAAACTGTCCACAATAAAACTGATGGTGTTCCGTATTTTGAAGTGAAACGATACATGCAGGTGGCTTCTCCTTCCGTGTTCTGTGAGAGTCTGATAAAGATCCTTGTGGGGTTTTTTTTCCTGATCGTCAACATATCAAAGTCGCAATTTCAGATCTTAAACAGAACCAAGATGAACCAGGGAATTGATTACTAATTTAAGTTACAATAATGTCAAAGTTAAGTCAAATATATTTTTTTTTGATTTGGCTTCTACAGGAACAAATTCTTGTTTCTTTCTCACATGAACTAGCCTATAGTTTAGGCTACATGTTTTTATAGTCCTCCATTTTAATCCACACCCAGCTACACAAACACACACACACACACACACACACACACACACACACACACACACACACACACACACACAGTCCGACGTTCAGTGACTGCTGGGAAAAGTTGATCCTTTTACCCGCTTTTATACATAGCCTAAAGGGGTGAGGGGTCAGTAAGGGTCAGGACGGGTGAAGCGCACATTCTGTAAGAGGAAGATAGGAATTTTTGGAATTTAAATTAAGTTATTAATTCATTTTTTTTTTGTAATGCGGCCCCAGAACTCTTACTGCATGTTAATGATTTATTCTTGTCTAATGATGATTGTGATGTTGACATGTTGCAGGACAGTTGGTGACATAGATATTAACTATTATTCATTATTCAACTATGGCTGCCTGAGTGTGTGGCTGTGTGAGTGAATCAGAGCGCTAGAGAACCTCAATTGTATTTATTCTTCCTTCCAGATGAATTAGTCTCTGATGTTTCCAGCACAGTGACATCATGGCGAGTGCAACACCTGGTAAGTCAAGTTAAACTTATAGTCTGGATACCAGACTGTCTTCTCTCACTGTCCACATATTACACAGAGCTGGTCTCAGGTCTGTGAGTCCCCCTGATCGAAGCTCATCTGATATTTTGTCCAGACCCGTCAAGTTCAGGTCGGTACAGTAAGCAGACCTCAAGTAAAGACCAACACGGTTTCTGTCATGTGCATGAACATGATATTACCTATCAGTAGGGTCAAATTATTGATTAGGCCTATTTTAGACGTCAACCTGTGAATGTAATTGATTTGATGATTTTAGAGACAGAACAAAGTTTTGAGCCTCCAGATCACCTGGCTCAAACCAGTTTTGGCAGTTCAGTGTTTAACTCTAAATCTTCTGATCACAATTATATATATAATAATAAAGCTAAGATGAGCTGTGTGTGTGTGTGTGTGTGTGTGTGTGTGTGTGTGTGTGTGTGTGTGTGTGTGTGTGTGTGTGTGTCAGCCTCCTTCGGTCAGGTGTCGTCCCCCTCCCTCGGTGTGTATCGGGTGCAGATGGGTCAGCTCACCCTTGAGGTGTCATCTGGAGACATCACCAAGGAGGCCTGTGATGTCATCATCAACTCCTCCAATCAGGGCTTTACCCTAAAATCAGGTGAGTCTTTATTTCTCCTCGTCATCTTGTTGGTCTTACCGAACAAACCTTGTAGAACATTTAATCCAAAGGACCATCCCATTTTAACTTTACATCACTGACATCACCTTTTTCCAAATGACACAATCTTTTTTCTTTTTCTTTCAACGTATTACCTTCCTTACCAGGCTGTCATTAGTTTCAGTTAAGTTCAATGAAAATTGACTTAAAGAGACATGAAACTTTCAGTCAACATCATGTATATATATATATATATATATATATATATATATATATATATATATATATATATATATATATATATATATATATATAATCTTTAATACAATGCTAAGCAGAAGTTACATTGTCTTACTTTAGAAACTGTAAATATCACACAGCGATAACATTATATTGACCACAAATTAAACAAAACAAAGGATGTTTTGAGTCTCTGTCTCTGAGTCTCTCTCACATGTAACTCAATAAAAAAACACAACATGTTTTGGCATTTAAATTTGAATAACTTACAGCAGCATCATTTATTACTCTTACTCTTCTTCTATAATACCCCAGGAGTGTCGAAGGCCATCTTGGACAGCGCTGGACTAACAGTTGAGCTGGAGTGCTCACAGATTGGTATGGAGCTGGAATTTAACCTTTATTTATCCACACACTGTTTGCTCTTTTTTCAGCATCTCCCTGCTTTACATTCACACAGTTCAGCCCAGTCACAACTGGGAATGTCCCAGTACAACTGCTCTTCTGCTGATAGAGAGCAGTATTATTTGGGTTAATGCAAAACTCAAATGTTTTTGTCTGATGCACCTCTCAGATAATTTAAAATGCTACGTGATGTTTCAGATGTGTTTATTTGAATTGATTTTAAGGTGGCGTTAAGTAACACTACAAATACAAAGTAATTCTCAATGTTTAGGTTGGTTTGGCCAAGTTTGTTATCTTTGTCACTTATATTTTAACCATTCATCTATTACTTATAGTTGTTTAATTTGTTTATCCATACATTTTAGGTAACTGTTTTAACTTGAGTCTAAGTATAGGCCGAGTAAATATTTGTAAAATTCATCCCCGTTAATTTCAACTTCTCTGCTAGCTTGTTTACTAGTTTTCGTGCACTAATGTTTGCTATCCTGATGGCTCTGTTATGAGTGTTGTTTGGTTCCTCTCTGTAGTAAATTCTCCGAATTACCAGCCTGATCTGTTTATCCTGACGTCGGCCGGCCAGCTGCCCAGCACACACATTATCCACGTTGTCGGCCATAATAATCCTGCAAAGATTAAGGATGTGGTTTACGAAGTGCTGAAGTTCTGCGAGGAGAACAAGTTCGGCTCTGTCTCCTTCCCGGCCCTGGGAACAGGTCTGTGCAAGCAGAAACTACACAGTATACACATCAGTTATTATTTGAAGCTTTGTTTAACTTTTACTGAGTGTATTTCAAAGAAAAGTCTTCTCAGTTCCATGTGCAGCCATGTTGTTTGGATTTACAGTCTTTAATTTCACTCTTGATATTCACTCATCACGCTGTATTAAAGCTGACAGAAGATACATTTGATGTGATGTGCAGGTACAGTACATTTTGTCTACACAGAGTTTGTGTCACATCAACCACCAAATATTAAAATGAAGCAGCTGTTATTGTACTGTACTGTGGACATTCATGATCCCAAGAGGATGAATCCTAATGACAGTGGCTGAAGAATTACTCTTCTACTCTCTTTACTGAAGTAAAAGTACCAATACCATGATGTACTTATAAGTACTTCATTACAAGTTAAAATAATATATTATCTTGTCAAAGTCAAAGTACAGAAGTGTTATCACCAAAATGTACTTAAAGTATTAAAAGTAAAAGAAGCAGGACTTTAGACTGTTAGTCTGTAGTGTACACCATCAAGTTTCACAGACTATGCCAATTCTCTCATCATCATCATCATCATCATCATCATCATCATCATCATCATCATCATCATCATCATCATCATCATCACCGGTCTGCCCGTTAGGTCAGGGAGGGGCCAACCCGTCGGCGGTGGCAGACGCCATGGTGGATGGGGTGGTGAACTTTGTGAGGAAGAAGCACCCGAGGTTTGTTTGCAGCGTAAAGATCCTGATCTTCCAGACATTCATGATGGCGGAGTTTCACAAGAGCATGAAGAAGAGAGAGGGAGAGCAGGTGGAGGCGAAGAGCGTCTTCACCAAGTTCAAAGGTATTTAGTAAACTCCGCCTACTCAAGATGTGTGATTATTTTTGTCATTTCGTCCTGTTTGTTTTAATACGACGGAGCATTAGGGCCATATCAAGGGGAAAAAAATTAAGGAGGAAGATTTTTTATTTATTTGGCATTTTGAGAATAAAGTCGAAATGTCAAGAATTAAGGCAACATGACGTGAATAAAGTCGAAGTACCATTTCCAGAATAATGTCGAAATGTCGAGATTAAAGTTGAAATGACGAGAATAAATTCAACTCCTTTATCACTTAATCACATTAGAGCGACTGTCCGTCATGCCAGCTGCCATTTAGGCAACATCATAGATATGGGTTACATCCTTGGAGTGCTGCTCTCGCCTGAGCTCCACTCCTTCAGAATCAAACAATTGGATCAATTGACTTATTGTGTCTTGTGATACTGCATATCCTCTCTGTATTGCGCGTAGGTGTAACCACCGATACCCTTGCATCTGTCCATTACAAGCTGTTTCAGTCTGCAGGAATACGGCCACCTCTTCCAAGTTTGTGTGTCTTAATACTTATCACCATACTGTGTTTATGCGCTAAAAGAGAAAGGATTTCCTTGTTATTAAAACCGATTCTGAAGTATAATTTGACGAGTTCATATAGGCCTTCACAAGGCATTTTGTAGAAGACTGTAGGTAAAGCTAGTAGTTTGGTTTATTCTCAAAAGTCCGACTTGATTCTTGAAATATCAAGTTTTTTTCTCGACATGTCAACTTTATTCTCGAAATGGTATTTTTAAACTTTATTCTCATCATGTTGACTTAATTCTCGCCATTTCGACTTAATTCTCTACATTTTGACTTTATTCTCGAAATGCAAAATAAATAAAAAATCTTCCTCCTTAATTTCTTTTCCCTTGATGTGGCCCTAAGGCTCCGTCGTATTTTAATCAAGTTTGCTCTGAGGCATTATTCTGTTATTGCTTTCTCAGAGGTTAATTCTGATGTTTAGTCTGTCTTTTTTTATTGTCACAATCTCCTGTGCAGTCTCAAATCATCAACATGTCAGTCCACCTCTCAATACTGTCTGACTCCCTGTCTGTGGCTCTCAGCTATAAGCCCATTGGTTCCTACTGAAGACGTACATCTTTAAAAATACAGATGTATAGTTTCATTAGTATTTCCTAATCAGCTAGTCGTTGTAGTTGTTATCAAACAGGAGGAAATAGTGACTTTGTTGGTGACCGGCGGATTAATCCACAGTCAGTGCTCTAGTGAGTATTTGTGGCAGTGTTTGTGGGGTTTAGTCAAAAATGAACTACAGTGTGTGTTCATGGTAATGAAGGAACATGTCACTCAGTGCAACACAGAGGAAGAAGATATATCAGGCTGTGACACACACAAGAACAAGTACTTCTTTGTGTATTCAACTAACTCTTGAACTTGTTGACTATAAGAACAAAACAGAATCTCATCATCCTTTAAATCTCTTAATACGTCACACACCCTAGTAAAAACACTGTGTTTGTTGTGAATTCGTAATGTCTGCCATACAAACATGTCTCACATCCTGCTATTATGTTGTTTTACGTTGTTTCAGACACTTTCACTTCTTGTTTTATGGGACGTCGGAAGTAGAGACCCAGCAGGAGACTTTAATAAGTGTCCTACTAGAGGGGAGAACACTCTGGATCATATTTACTCCAACATTAAGCACGCATACAGAGCCATACCCCTCCCCCACTTAGGCCAGTCAGACCATCTCTCTTTCCTGCTCTCCCCAGCCTACACCCCCCTCAGACGCAGTGCTAGGCCCACCATAAAGACTGTTACAACCTGGCCTGAAAATGCACTCTCCAAACTACAGGACTGCTTCAGCCAGATGGACTGGGACTTATTTGAACACCAGGAGTTGGAAACATTCACAGGAACAGTACTGGACTACATCAAGTTCTGTATTGGAAATGTGACTGTGGACAAAAACATTCGGGTTTTCCCAAACCAGAAACCCTGGATGACCAGCCATGTCCCCACACTCCTCAGAGCCCGTGACGCTGCCTTCAGGTCAGGTGACAGAGCTCTGTACAGGGCTGCTCGAGCCAACCTGAAAAGTGGAATTAAGAGAGCCAAGGCAGATCGTAAGAGGAGCATAGAGTCCCACCTGTCCAGCAACAATACACGGGAGGTGTGGCAGGGCATACAAGACATCACAAACTACAGAGGTTGTGATGCGACAACAGGTGACCTGAGTGCGCCGCTGGCAGAAGATCTAAATTGCTTCTTTGCTTGCTTTGAGACATCACAACAGCACCACTCATCTGCCCCAGCCCTGCCTCCATCCCCATCTGGTTCCTGCACTACCCCAGCCCTTCCCCATCCCCACCTAGTTACTGCACCACCCCACTCACTGTGAGGGAACACGATGTTGGACGGGTGCTCCTGGCAGTGAACCTCAGGAAGGCTGCTGGCCCAGACCGATTACCTGGCTAGGTGCTCAGGGCGTGCGCCCACCAGCTCACCCTCATCTTCACCAGAATCTTCAACCTCTCCCTGGCCCAGGCAGTCATCAAATCCTGCCTAAAATCAGTCACAATCATCCCAGTGCCGAAGAAGTCTTCCATCACTAGCCTAAATGATTATTGTCCTGTGGCCCTCACCCTGGTAATCATGAAGTGCTTCGAGAGACTGGTTCTTAAACATATCAAAGACTATCTCCCCCCCAGACCTCGACCCCATACAGTTTGCATATCACGCGAACAGATCCACAGAGGATGCCATCGCCGTAGCTCTCCACACTGCGCTGAGCCACCTGGAGCAGCAGCAGAGCTACGTCCGGATGCTCTTTGTGGATTACAGCTCAGCTTTCAATATAATCATCCTAGACATTCTCATCACCAAACTGGTCACTCTCGGCCTCCCCCCTCTCATATGTGCCTGGATAAAGAACTTTCTCACCAATTGGCCCCAGGCGGTGAGACTGGGCCCCCACCTCTCCTCCACTCGCACGCTGAGCACTGGCACCCCACAGGGCTGTGTGCTGAGCCCCCTCCTATACTGTCTCTACACCCACGACTGCAGTCCGACCCACAACAACAACCTCATCGTCAAGTTTGCTGACGACGCCACAGTGGTCGGACTCATCTCAAAGCGAGACGAGGCAGCCAACAGAGAGGCGGTCCTGAATTTGGCAGCCTGGTGTTCAGAGAACAACCTGGCTCTGAACACCAAGAAAACAAAGGAGATCATTATCGACTTCAGGAGGAACAGCACCGACCTAGCCCCCCTGTACATCAATGGCGAGTGTGTGGAGAGTGTCCACACCTTCCGGTTTCTCGGCGTCCTTATCTCCGCTGACATCTCCTGGACAGACAACATCACAGCGGTCATAAAGAAGGCTCAACAGCGGCTACACTTCCTGAGGGTCCTAAGGAAGCACAACTGGACTCCAACCTGCTGCTGACCTTCTACCGCTCGTCCATCGAGAGCCTGCTGACATACTGTATCACAGTATGGTACGGCAGCAGCACCGTGGCAGACAGGGAGAGGCTTCAGAGCGTAGTAAAGGCAGCACAGAAGATCATTGGCTGCCCTCTCCCCTCCCTGACGGACATTTACACTTCCCGCTGCCTCAGCAGAGCAGAAAACATCACCAAGGACAGCTCCTACCCTGTCTTTGATCTGTTTGACCTGCTACCCTCAGGGAGGTGCTACAGGTGCATCAGAACAAGGACTAACAGATTCAAGAACAGTTTCTTTCCAAAAGCCATAACCACTTTGAACTCACACATGCACTGACTTCACAGTCTTACCCCCAACCCCCGGACTTTCTTCTACCCTTTGATAATACTGATAATTCTGTGCAATTTCATTACTGTGCAATATCATTACTTCACACTGTGTATCACACTGTATACAAACCATATTTATCTTTCTTTATTTTGCACTACTTATTTGATTCCATGTTGTTACATTTCTCTTACGTACATGTTGACACTGGAAAAGGAGTTGCTTTTAATCTTGTTGTACATGGGTATAATGACAATAAAAGGCATTATATTCTATTCTATTCACTGATGACCTGTTTCTGGAGAGAGAGGAGTTTGAGCCCACAGTGTTTCAGCTGTGTGCCGACAACGACATGGTGAACATGCAATTATTCACTTAGGTTTAGCTCTTTGCTTTGAAAAGATCTCTTGATTCTTGAGGTCAGTCAGTCACTCACTCATACAAGCAGAAAACATAGGAGAAGTTTAGTATAACAATATGAAAATGTTCTGGTAGCAATGCTGGTTTGTAACCAAACTCCACAACTGTTACCCCACCACTGCAGGCTGTGAGTCAGGCTAAGAAAAGGGTTAAGCTGATTATGGCTGAGCAGGCAGAGAGAACCATCACAGACCAGTACATCAGTAAGCTGTTGCAGGCCAATTTGGACCAGCTAAATTCCCTGCAGAGGAAACTGACGGTTAGCATCCGTCTGAACCGAGGGATGGAGGACCAGGAGTCCAACATCCACCTGGAGGGTCTGACCAGAGACGTCTACACCGCTGAGTCTGCAGAGGGAATTACGTATGGTCTATTCTTGAGCCATGCGTGGCCAATGCGGACATCGGTTTGAATTATGTTTTTATATTTTGTATATGCTCTCACGATCGCTTACCACTGCCAGGGTTGCAACTGAAATAATAAGCTAAAGCAACGGCAGTTTATGGAAAGCACAAGTGTAATTATGGTCAGATCTAGTGCCTGACTGATGGTATGGTGAATGGGGTGCTGTTTGTAAAGCGGCTCACGCTGAAAATAACAGCAACATTTTGTCACATTTAGCTTCAAACAATGTTTAAAAAACTGGTATGAATTTTTGAGGGACACTTTTTTGCACATTTACAACAATATTTGTCAACTTAGAGATATTTTAAATAGTTAAATCCAAATAATAAATGTTACACCTAAATGTTAAATTGAAATCTAAATCTAAACGTTAAATCTAAATATTAAATCTAAATCTAATTGTTAAATCTAAATGTTAAATCTAAATCTAAATTTAAATGTTAAATATAAATATTAAATCTAAATCTAAATGTTGAATCTAAATGTTAAATCTAAATCTAAATGTTAAATGTTAAATCTAAATGTTAAATCTAAATCTAAATGTTAAATGTTAAATCTAAATGTTTCGAGATGCATTTTGAATGTGCATATTAGTTAAATATTTAGTTTAGATTTAACATTTAGATTTAACATTTAGATTTAATAATTACATTTAGATTTAGCATTTAGATTTAGATTTAACATTTAGATTTAGCATTTAGCATTTAGGTAAGTGTGTTGAGCTTAGGTCATATTTTTGGAGGTGTGTGGCCGTCACGGTTAGCAGATGAGCTTTACCAGTGGCTCACTAATTTACATTATGATCAGCTAATTTAACAAGTGTACAAAAGCATTGTATTTCTTTTATATGGGGAAATATTTTCTAAATAAGTCATTATGTTTTAAGGTATTTTTGTGGCTTGATTGTAAACAACTTAGAAATAAATAAATGGTTTTAAAGAAGAATATTTTGGTCAATTTAGTCAGCTTTTTCATTGAATCAAGAGAAACACTGAAAAGAAGGATAATGGTACAGTCTCCATGCTACACTAATGATAGTATTAAAGCTTTCATCTGCGTACACATGTCCTCTACGAGTATAATTGTGGCTGAATTATTTGTGTCCCCTTCAAAAATTGCTCTTCAGAAATTTTATGTTTATTTATATTTACGCCCATGGCTATATAACTCATTAAAGTTAGCCTACATTAGCGGACATTTGGGCAAGTTTTGATGCTTCAGATTTTCCAAATTATAAACATAAAATGTATGGCTACCACTCCTAGTTAGGGTAGCCTACTGTTTCTCCTGAGAATATTTTTAAAAGTGCAACCAAATAAAATCAAACTGTCAAATATTACAGTTTTCACCTTATCTTTAACTGTTAATGTTTTTATTCTTGTCTGATGATTGTGATGACAATATCAGTTGTATTCTCAGAGATCAGAGGACACATTGATTGAGCAACACTGGCATAGGGTGACCAGATTTCCTGGAACTAAAACCGGGACACTCTGCGCGAAATCGGTGCCTTTGCAACTTCAAAAATTTGAAAAATATAATTGTTTCAAACTGATCTTTTTCAATACCCATTAAATTAAGACATCTTAACATGACAAGAAATTGTGTTGGGCCATCTCAAGCTATGCCATTTATTATTTATATGTATTATTGCACTGGGATAGTAACAGGACTGATGGTAACTGATGGTAACAGGACTGATGATTTCATGCTAATATGCTAATTTCAAGGTCAGAAAGGCACATGGTATGTAATTTGAAAGGTTATTACTTCTAGATATTGGTAATATCAGGATTAATAAATAATTGTTTATATGTAGCCTACACTTTAAAAAATGGTAACAGGGCTGATGTTGTATGCCGACCCCTCTCTAACAACCCTGATAAAACATGAAAAATAGGACATGTAAGTCTTAAAATGCATCAGGAGCTTATAGGATGTAAGGTGGGATCATACGTCTCTATTAACCCATAGGGATGAGCCAAATTATCTAGCAATTAAATACACTGCAAACAAAGCCATCCATAAAACACCCTTGATTCTGTAGTATTAGTAGGCCCGCCTCCTCAGGTTCAACAGCTCAAAGCAAATAATAAGGAAAGGGAGACTAAACTGAAGGAGGGGTGAAGCGCACATTCTGAAAGAGGAAGATAGGACAAGCAGGTTTTTTTTTGTAATGCGGCCCCAGAACTCTTACTGCATGTTAATGATTTATTCTTGTCTAATGATGATTGTGATGTTGACATGTTGCAGGACAGTTGGTGACATAGATATTAACTATTATTCATTATTCAACTATGGTTGCCTGAGTGTGTGGCTGTGTGAGTGAATCAGAGCGCTAGAGAACCTCAATTGTATTTATTCTTCCTTCCAGATGAATTAGTCTCTGATGTTTCCAGCACAGTGACATCATGGCGAGTGCAACACCTGGTAAGTCAAGTTAAACTTATAGTCTGGATACCAGACTGTCTTCTCTCACTGTCCACATATTACACAGAGCTGGTCTCAGGTCTGTGAGTCCCCCTGATCGAAGCTCATCTGATATTTTGTCCAGACCCGTCAAGTTCAGGTCGGTACAGTAAGCAGACCTCAAGTAAAGACCACCACGGTTTCTGTCATGTGCATGAACATGATATTACCTATCAGTCTAAAATGATTTATATTTTAAATGTATATGTTGGGTTGATCTAGAAATGTTTTTCTGTATTTTTATAGATGATGATGATGATTTAAATGGCCAGAAGCGCAGCAGCAGCCCTGAGCTCGACCGTCCTAACTGTGAGTCAAACTGATTGAGAATTCTTCTACAACATCTTATGTAGGCCTATCAAGGATAAAGTTAGAAATACTCAATTGGTTTTACTTTATGAAGTAAAAAATGAGCTTCAAGCTTCTGCCTCTAAATCTCAGACGTTAGAGTTACATCAGGAACAAATCTGTATCAGTTGGTCTAAGTGTTCAAATCAATTAGAACAATCAAATCAAATTAATCAAATTACCACTGGTACAACCACAATGTGATGTTTCTTCTAAGCTTAAATTTTTGTAGAATGTAATCAACAATGTATATAATGTATTAATTAGTGTGTTTTAGAAGAGCTGACTGTTTTGTCACCGTTGGACAGAACCAGGCTAGCTGCTTCCCCCTGTTTTCAGTCTAAAGGCTAAGCCAGCACGCTATTGGCTGAATATCAGACCAATCATGTGATATCAGTATGATAAACGTGAAGCTATTCTGAAGAGTGGGGAAGTGGTAAATCACAGTTCATAATATAAAACCCCACAGAAATTGTACATTTGAATTATTTCCAAGCGTTGTCCATTAGGGATCACATGTAACAGAGATAATGAATGAATGAATGAATGGATGAATGTGTATATTGCTGTATCCTTACAGTTACCGATGAACATCAGCCCCTTAGGCACAGCAGGAGCTTTCAATTTCAGCCACCGGACAGTGAGTCTGATTTTTTCTTGTGTTTAATTATATTTGACTTTTCAGTGTTTCGTGAGAGATCCTTTCAAGGGTGTATAAATACTATTTGAAAATGCTGTATTATGGGCCTCGACGCAGAGGCCCAGGGTTTGAATCCGACCTGCGGCAAGTTTCCTGCATGTCCTTCCCCCCTCTCTCCCCTTTCATGCTGTCCTGGGGTCTCATTTATAAAACTGTGCATAGAATCCTTACTAAAAGTGTACGTATGCCCCAAAGCCAAAAATTGCGTACGGCAAAAAGAATTCTGATTTATAAAACCGTGCGTACGCACATCTGTAAGCAATGTTCCCTTTATAAATCACAGATTACCCACAAGTATGCGTACATGAATCAGCCTCTTATCCCGCCCTGTACATGCCCATTTGTAACCATAAATAGTCAATGCGAAGCACCTCATGAATGCTGATCAGTATGTTAATGACCCTGGCAGTTGTCCTTTCGTTACGCCGAATCATGACGACTGGCGGGGAAAAAGCAACAACTCAGACGCTCGGGAATTCCTGCAAATCAAATTATAATTCTGTCCTGTTCTCGCACAGTGTAGGGAAACCTGATCTATAGGGTTAAAATATGACTACATATATTAATAATACCGTCCAAAACGGCAGGCATTACGGCACTCGGGGACAGCTTCGATATACCAGACTTATATAATAAGATTTAACAGAACTATATATTTTATCCAAACAAGCCTTAGTGATAAAGTTGAAGATTATATATAATACATTATTTGTAAAAAACATGTAGCTGTCTGCCATTTCCTTCTGGAAACAGCCGGTTGCCCCCAGAGTGGCGAGGACCTGTATTTGGACCAGGATGGCACGGTGCCTGTGCGTTGCCCTCTCTACTGGACCCAATAGATCCAAGAGCACAGCTTTAGGGAAGTTGAATCGGCATATTAGCCAGTCATCGTCGTGGTCCTCTTTCTCTCTTTGAGGCAGACCGGAGTGTGCTAGCTGGCTAAATTAGCATTAGATTAATCGTCCATCTATACAGCTAACATTCAATCATACTACTAATAACTTTATGAGCGTGTTGAATGATATTGTAACCCTATAATGTTATCCACCAAGCATTAGCTAGCATTAACTTTAGCTACTTGTCAACCAGCACATACATTGTAGTAACATTAAGCTGGATTAATATTGTATGTATCAATAAATAAGGTTTCTGCTGTATTACTGTGTTGCAAAGTGGCATGTAATTAATCACAAAATGATGCCTTTTGGCAGAAAAAGCAGTGTTACCAGTATTTTTTTCTGTGACATTGTATGATTTACAATTAGGCTACTCTCGAACGTAGCATCTGGGTGGCCGTGTTTTGACGGAAGTTACGAGTAACTAGATGGTGAAAGGTTATGACGCCACTGACGGGCGACTAAATAAAACGTTACGTGTCTGTAAATAAAATAACAGATTTCTATGGGTTTGCCATTTGATGGAAACATTTGGGGTAGTGTAACTACACAACTCAAAAAGATATATAACATAGGTATGGTCATTTTTAGACATTTTAATGCGGAAAAGTTACATATTGTACCTTTAAATCTTATTATATACGTCTGGTATATCGAAGCTGTCCCTGAGTGCCGTAATATCTGCCGTTTTGGACGTGTTATTAATACATGTAGTTATAGATCAGGTTTCCCTACACTACGGCAAGAACAGGCCGAAATTATAATTCAATTTGCAGCAATTCCTGAACGTCTGAGAAGTGTTTTGCTTTTTCTCCGCCAGTCACCATGATTCGGTGTAACAACTGCCAGTGTCATTCATATACAAATGTCTTTATTAAATACAAAATAAAAAATATCCAGTTGGGAGATTAGACTTTGTTGAGTTCCGATTCAAATGAATTGGTAAAGTAGACAGAGTTGTGTTAATATATATTAACCTTTTTTTCTTTTCTTTTTTTTTTCTTTTCTTTTTTTTTTAAGATAATTTTTATTGTTTTTATATATTTTTACATACAGAACAGACAAACACAATTGAACAAGAACAACAACCCTCTCCCACCCCCTCACACTCGAGGAAAGAAAAACAAACAAATAAACAAAAAAACAAAAACAGAAATCACACCTTGCCTAGTCGCTTTCCTCTAATTCTTGTGATGCTGAGGTCATTAGGACCGACACTTGTGCTGCTGCGTTTTTCCATAGGTCTATAGTCGATGACTTGGCCTTGTTAATCCTTGCTGTAGAGAGCTCAAGCATAACTATGTCTAGAAAATACGCCAACCACTGTTTTATACAAAGCGAGTGGGGGGAGGGGGGAGCCAGCGCTGAGCTATCATTTTCTTGGTCACAGTTGATCCAGCTAGCCAAATTTTCTTCTCTCTACCAAGTAGGTGTAATTTAGAGTCATCATTAAGTAACAAAACAATCGGGTCAGTAGGAAGTCGACATCATATCACATCAGATATTATTGATGTTGATTTATTCCAAAACTCATGCACCTGTTCACACTCCCAGACCATGTGCAGGAAAGTTCCAGTTTGTTCAGGTTGGCAGAACGTGCACTAGGGAGTAGGAATGACTTTAGAGACGTATCTCTTCTGAGGAGTCCAATATGTCCTATGGCATATGTTGAAGTGGATCTGCTGGTGATTTGGGTTCTTGGAACAGTGGGAAATGTTGTCCCAAACTGTCTCCCAATTAATTACATTCCCCTCCGGGCTCAGCTCTCGCTCCCATTTATTTACTATTGGGAGTTCTCTTATGGATACTTGCACCAGTTTAGCATAAATCCTGGACACTAATCCTCTCACTGGAGAATCAACAAGCCATTTAATGATTGGGTGCATCTCAAGACTGTTCCCCCATGGTACTCCATAACATTTTCGGGCTGATCTTAAGAAGATAAAGGAAGACTGATGTCTTATGTCCACTTCAAAGCTAGTTCTCAGGTCTTCAAAACTTAACATACCTTCATCATTGAATAGCTGGTCTAGAGTATAAATACCTCTTTCACTCCACTGGTTATAAACAAAAGGTTTGTTACCAGACATTAAGTGTATGTTGTGCCAAATTGGGGTGTTCAAATGCCACTTATTGGTGTAGCGTAGTTGCTCCCCGACCTGTTTAAAGTTGGTCAATGTGTTGGTGATAATAGGGCCATAGCCTAGCATACACATTTTGGACACACGCCTGTAAAGGCAAGGTCTTGCAGTCTTAGACTTGTCTTAGTCTAAGAGTCTTAGACTCCATGGGACTGTAGATGAGGGGTCCATCCACACTCTGAGGGCCCGTAGCTGAAAGGCTCTGTGGTACACTTTAAGGTTGGGCCAGGCCTCCCATGTTTGTGGTACATTGCAGGGTAGAGTATTTTAGCCTAGGTTGTTTATTATTCCAAATATACTGCCGAATTACGGTATCAAGTTTCTTCCAGAAATTTATCGGTGAGGGTAAGGGGATCATTGTACTTAAGAAATTCACACAAGGAACTATGTTCGTTTTAACAACATCAATCCTGGACCGTAGCGATGCCGGCTGCACAGACCAATTGGCCAGATCCCTTTGAACACTACTTAATATAGTTTAATAGTTGTCCTGGACAACTCGCTGTAGCGATGCGTGAATGGTGATAATTTTGCTTTGGGTTGGTATTGTATCACTAATAGCTGATGTCACCTGTCCGTTGTTCAACAGAAGAAGATTAGATTTATTCCAATTGATTTTATAGCCAGAGATTGAGCCAAATTCATTAATGATCTTAAGTCCTCAAGGTCAGAGATGTATAGCAAAATATAATCTGCAAATAACGATATTGAGTTGTTATTGGATTTAATCTGGACATTACATATTTTATTTTGCTTTATGGCTTGGGCTAACAGTTCAAGAGAGATCGCAAATAGCATGGGAGATAGCGGGAATCCCTGTCGAGAGCCCCGTGCGACGGGGAATGGCTGAGAATGCAGGCCATTTGTTGAGACTATGGCCGTGTGACTCGCGTATAAAGTACGTAAGATTTTGGAATAGAGCTTAATATCCGTCCCAATGAGGCTGATGGGCCTGTAGTTTGAACATCGTAGGATCTTTGCCCTTTACATCATTCTGACCTTCTACCTAGATCTTAATAACACATGACAGAACATATATTCAATACATTTGAATACATGCAGGCTTGATTATTCCACCTATCACCTGTTAGTGAGAAAAACAGCACTTTAGTGGATTGACGGTTACTGTTGCATTGCAGCTCAGTTTGTAGCTGCTGGTTCAATTCTGGACCAATTTTAAAGATTTTTGTTCACATTTAATCACTTAGACACGAATGCCTGGGAAAATAGGGTCCAGGTTGAAAAATACAGAAATTACCCTTTAAGCTCAATTACTGTGTACCCATTATAGGGACTCAAATAAGCAGGTCAACATTTTTATCAACTCCTCTCTTCTCTCATCTGGATTTCGGCAGTTGGAAGTCAGAGGATATTTTTCAGAAAGATTTTATCAAACTAAGATTGTTATAGGGCAGGAGACATATCCCCTAATCCCAGTGGAAATAACTCACCTGATCCCCTCACAAATCAAACCCCAGAGACACACAACATTGTCAGGGAGTCCAGTGGGGTTGATATTGTATTTGAAAGAAATGGAGCACAAGGCAATGCCATCAATGTTTTAGAGTACTGTTGCAACACTGTAGACTGGGACCAGAATCAACTAATGAAAAATATTATATTATATAATCTACTGTACATAATAATGTACATGTAATTTACTAACTGAAAGAAAGTCTATATGGTGTTAAGTGACTGTTTAACTGGCTAAACAAATGTTCTTTTGCAGTGTCAGAGCTGAGGGTTGTTCTGCTGGGGAACAGCTGGTCTGAGAGGACGAAAGTGGGGAACGTCATACTGGGAGAGACTGGACTCAACACTGAGGAAGAACCAGACCACTGTCTGAGAGTCCGTGGACAGTTAAAGGAGAAAATAATAGTCATCAACACTCCAGATCTGCTGCACCCCAACATCTCTGAAGAAAAACTGACAGAACATGTAGAAAACTGTGTGAAACTCTCTGATCCTGGACCTCATGTGTTCCTGCTGGTTCTACAGCCTGAAGACTTCACTGAGAAACACAAACAGAGGCTACAATCAATCCTTGGCAAGTTCAGTGATCAATCATTTGGTCATTCATTGCTTCTGATATCAACCCCCAGACAGGATTCAGCTATCATGGACAAAGATGAGCTAGACCAGTCATTCAAAGAAATGATCACAATGTGTAGAGCTGGATACTTGAAGCAGAAGAACCTTGAACATGCAGAGCTGTTAACACGTTTGGGTCAAATTGTAAAAGAGAACAATGGAGAGCATGTGAGCTGTGATGTGTTTGAAGATGCAGCACCAGGTTCTGATCAGGAAAGCCTGAAACAAGCAGAAGCCGTCAGTAACTTGGATCTTAAAAACGTTGCTGGTAAGTGCAAGACATAAATTAAGTTAATGAGAACTTTATAATTACCACAAATGACTGTAGAATTATACTACTGTACTTGACATGACTCTTTTACAGAGGTGAGCGTTCCTGGTGATTATACCCAGTCCCATCAGTGTAAGTAAATACCACGTTATTACCCAAATACATACAGGAGCAATACATAATACAACATATAAGAAATATGTGTTGATATCTTTGGTATCAGTCAGACATTAGGTAGAACGTTTTAGCTTTACAAGAAAATTAAACGTTTGTTTTGGTGAATCAGTCACTGAATAGTTTTAATGTTAATTTAAGAGATAGAGAATTTGGGTTAATTCAAAGATGTAGGACATATTGATTTTTTTACACAATATAAAGCAATCACTCATTAGTGTCTGCATCCCTCTTGACATATACAACATGTTGGAAATGTGATGAATTGATATGTAAGAATATGTCACTGCAATACTTTAACTAACGTTATATCTTTGATATTCCATAGCATGTGAACTGAGGATTGTGATGTTTGGAAGTGAGGACAAAAAGAAAACATTATGCAAATTCATCACTCTCAGCGAAAACAAGAACCAAGGTGAGGTCACCAGTGGACAGTGGAGAAGACATCCTCTAAAAATTGTGAAAGCTCCAGTCATCTTCAGTCTGACTGTGGAAGCAGTCAGAGAAGCGATGAGGAAGTGTGTGACTCTTTGTTCTCCTGGACCAAATGTCCTGCTGCTGTTAGTGAAACCTTCTGAATTCTCAGAGAAGAAGAGACAAACACTGAAGTTCATCCTGAGTTTGTTTGGTCAAGATGCCTTTCAACACTCAATGGTCATCATGACACATGAGGGGAATGAAACAAGTGTATGTAAGCTCATTAATGACTGTGGAAGAAGAAAGTACAACATTGATGAAAACAACCACAGTTTGTTAATGGAGAAGATTGAGAACATTGTGCATGAAAACAAAGGAACCTTCCTCACCTTCATTGAAGAGACCATCAGACCAGATTTAAACCTGGTTCTGTGTGGGAGGAGAGGAGCAGAGAAGACTTCAGCAGCCAAGGCCATTTTAGGTCAGACAGAGCTTCATTCAGTCTCCAACTCATCAGAGTGTGTTAAACATCAGGGGGAGGTGTGTGGACGTTGGGTTTCCCTGGTGGAGCTGCCTGCCTTGTATGGAGAACGTCAGGAGGCAGTGATGGAGGAATCATTCAGGTGTATCTCCCTCTGTGATCCTGAGGGCGTCCATGCCTTCATCCTGGTCCTACCTGTGGGTCCCCTCACTGATAAAGACAAGGGAGAGTTAGAGATCATCCAGAACACTTTCAGCTCTCGAGTCAATGACTTCACCATGATTCTGTTCACTGTGGAGTCAGATCCTAAAGCTCCAGCTGTTGTTAAGTTTCTAAAGAAAGACAATGGCATCCAGGATCTCTGTCAGAGCTGTGGAGAAAGATATGTTATTCTCAACATCAAGGACCAGCAGCAGATCCCAGAGCTTTTGGACAAAATAGAAAAAATGAGACTAAGACCTTACAAAGACCAGCCATGCTGCTACACAACAAAAACATTTGCATTTGGCCATATAGAAAATATCAGCACGCTACAGGCTGAACTGATCAACCTGAGAACAAAAAGCATGATCAGCTGTAAGTACCAAGGTTACAATGGTTTAGAATTTTTACTAAGTTTTAATTTTATTTTTTACTTTAGTTTTAGTTTCTGGAGTGCATTTGCTAGTGTTAGTTTAGTTTCAAGTTTTTCAGATATGTCTATTTTTACAGTAGTTCTAGTTTGTTTTTGTTAGGGCGAGGTATAATGTCTCAGAAGTATGTAGCTACATATACATATAAAATACATGGTTGGAGAACTGTATAGACCCTTTGCACGTGACGTCACGCTCCACTTGCGCGAATTATGAACGCCATTACGGACGGCGGAAGAGCTTGGAGTAGAGCATTGGCACACCCAGTGAACAACAGTATGTGGGTAGCCACGACCGACCATGTCCTCTAAAAACATGGGCTACGTGTTATATAAATCTTTACTTAAGTAAAGAATAGATGTTAATACAAAATAAACCCTAGATTGATGTCTTATATTTGCCATTATGAGGTACCTCCCCCCGCCGTTAGCGTAGCATCGCGTACCTGTAACCCAGCCAGCTACAAAGAACTGGTAAGCATCCAGACTTTTAAAAGCTTTGAGATCAACACCAATATATGGGGATACCCCATTTACCACATAGTGGTACAGATCGTGTGGACTGAAGTCGGGCAGACTCGGTGATTAATGAGGTCCGTGAAAACGGAGGGAGAAAGAATTAAGGGTCGGTATGCAATCCTGCTATCTCCAACTTCTCCAAATACTGCTCTTTGTGAGCACCTACCAGATGCCCTACCTCGACCGATAACGGCACGACAACTTATTGTTCAATAGAAAAAGCCATAAATACAGTTTATTTAGTGTTATGTATTTCAAACTGATTGAAACTATGAAACTTTCCGCTCGTCTACTACTGTTTAGCCTCTGCTTCCGCCGTCCATCATGGTGTCGTCACGTGGTCGTGGTCACGTGTTTGCAAAGGGTCTATAGGAATGGCCTTAATGGTTAATCTTTATGCTACTTTTAATGTCCGAAAAGCAATTGCAGCACATTGCCATCTCCTGCGTGGTTCATTGTCACGAAAGTTGACAGAAAATCATGCCGTCTTTTTTTGCAGTGAAATATTACAGCTACAAAACTAAATCTAATGATTTATGTTAATTTTTATTTTATTTGTGAAATGTGTTATTTCCCAGGTGATGATGAGAAGCAGAGCCCAGAGTGTCTCAGGATTGTGCTGATAGGGAAGACCGGCTGTGGAAAGAGCTCTACAGGAAACACCATTCTAGGAAGTAAAGCGTTCAGAGCTGCATCAAGCCAAAGATCAGTCACCAAAGAGTGTCAGAAAGCAGAGACTGTAGTGGAAGGTCGTCCTGTCGCTGTAGTCGACACTCCTGGTCTGTTTGACACAACTTTGTCCCATGAAGAGGTTAATGAGGAGATGGTGAAATGCATCAGTCTTCTGGCTCCAGGACCTCATGTCTTCCTGTTGGTGTTACAAATTGGCAGACTCACCACAGAGGAAAAGGACACATTAAAACTTATCAAGGACGTCTTTGGAAAAAAATCTGAAAATTTCACCATCATTCTTTTCACAAGAGGAGATTCACTGGAACATGAGGAGCAGTGTGTTGAGGAATACATTCAAGAAGAATGTGATGATTCCTTTAAGAAACTGATTGCTGACTGTGGAGGAAGATACCATGTGTTCAATAACTATGATGAACAAAACCGGACACAAGTCAGTGAGCTGATATCCAAAATTGACACCATGGTGAAGGAAAGTGGAGGCAGCTGCTACAGCAATGAGATGCTGCAAGAGGCCGAGGCAGCTATACAGAAAGAAGTGGAGAAGATCCTGAAGGAGAAGGAAGAAGATATGCAGAAAGAGAGGGAGGAACTGGGAAGAAAACATAAGGAAGAAATGGAAGCAGTGAAAAGAAAAATGGAAGAACAGAGAGCAGAAATTGAACAGGAGAGAAAACTGAGAGAAAAACAACTTCAGGAACAGGAGGAGAACATCAACAAAGAACGTGAGGAAAGAAAGAAAGATAAGGAAATAAGAGAAGAAGAAGAGAGGAAGAGAAAACAACAGGATGAAACTCAACAACTGGAGTGGGAACAAAAAGTTGAAGCTTTGGAGAAAAAAATAAGGTCAGAGTCAGAATCTAAGGAAACTATTGATAGAAAGCTGGAGGAGAGCAGAGAAGAGATGAGAAAAGAACGAGAGAAGTGGGAGAAAAAACAAAAAGAATGGTGGGACAAACGAGAACAAGAAGATGAACAGAGACAACATAAGGAGCAAACAAAACTGAAAAAGCTCCAAGAAGACTATGATCATGAAAGGGAAAGTTATGAAAAGAAAAGAAGCGAAGAGGACCAAATCAGACAGGAACAAGAGGAGAAGAAGCTGAAAGAGTTAAAGGAAAACCATAAAACAGAACTGGAAGGCATGAAGAAGAAGTATGACGAGGAGGCCAGAAAGAAAGCTGAAGAGTTCAATGAATTCAAAGAAAGCAAGGAAAGGGACTTTGCAGCTCTGATAGAAAAGAACTGGGAGGAAGTAATGGATCTGAAGCGACAGCAAGAGAAAGCCATGCAGGAGAAGCAGGGGGAATATGACCGCTTGAATGATCTCTCTACCCACAAAGAAAAAAGTCTAAAGCAAGTTGTGGAGGAAGTACAGAACAAACATAAGGAAGAAATGACTAACTTGGTACTGTTTCTTCTGACCCAAAAGAAAGAAAACAGGGAAAAAATAGGAGCAATGCAGAAAACACACCAAAAAGAGGTTAATACCATTATAAAAGAACTTTCAGCCCAAAACAAAAGAAAGGAGAAGGAACAAATTGATAAAGAAAAGAAAAGACACAGCCAAGAAATGAAAAACTTAGAGAAGGAACTTTCAACCCAAAACAAAGAAGATCGTCACATCAGAAAGGAAACACTGTATGTCCAACATAGGATGAAAATGACTGAGTTGAGAGAGGAATTGTTGAACCAAAAGAAACAAAATCAGAAGGAAGAATTGGCTAAATTAGAGAAACAACATGAACAAAAACTGGATGAATTCAAACAGAAACTTCTGGAAGAAAATAAAAGAAATGAGAGAGAACAAATGGATGAACTGTTGAAGAATCAAAAACAAGAAATTGAGGAGTTAAAAAAGAAAGGCATGACCGAAGATGGAGACCTGGATGAACTGCAGAAAAAACACGAAAAAGAAATGAATGAGTTGAAAGAGAAAGTTTTGAGTCCAGAGGGGCAACAGTCGTGCTGGATTATATGAGCAATTTAATTATTTAGGAAGGTCGCACAAAAAGGTGTTGTTCTCATCTATTGCAAGGTTAGCGGGAAAGACAGGTCTTAGTTTTTTTTAATTCCAAACTAGTTATTGCACACACACACAGTGCCAATATCACTCTGCACTGTATCAATACCTCTCTTCTCCAACAAGTCCTCATATCTAACCATAGACAGTCAAATGAATGGACAAAGCGACGCCATAGATTTCGACGGAGACCAGTGAAGTCAATTAGAAGCACTTTTCCGGTGATGGCTGAGCGTACTGCGCAGCCTCAAACTGAGCTTGACGACGTAAATGTGACGTGAGCAACCTGTCTGAAATGTATGTCTTCTGGAAGCTGTGCCAAGAGAAATCTGAATCATTCCGACTCTTGCCACATACCAAAGTATTTCTAATCCATCAAAACGTTGCTGAAATATTTTGTTCCGATGCTTTCATGGACTCTCTACGGGCTTCTCCCTTCACTGTATGCCTCCACCTCCCCCCGATTGCCTGTGAGCTTCTCCTGTACTGTACGGTAATTTCTCTATTGTGCGACAGAAAGTCGCATGGTCATGACACAATTGTTAGCCTATTTTTACAAAAACGTCTGCTACGGAGCCATAACGTGAGATACAAGGTAATGGAGCCTTTTATACATTGTCGTGTTTCTTTAGAAATAAACAATGGACAAATAGAGTATTTAAACGCTTCAGATGTAAAGTTATTGTGAAACTGACGCAGTACTACCAGTTACGCACGTGATGCCAAACGTGACGTAGTTACAGTCTATTGTAGTTTTCCATTTAAGTGAATGAGAAAATGTGTCCAAACTTTTCACTGGTATTGTACGTTTGAATGTAATTTTTGTAATTTGCTCTTGGGGCATTAGCTCTCCCAGTAGACTCCTCCTCATTGCTGCAGTGATTCTTTGAGAGCTCCCTTAAATATCAGTAACCTGTTGCATAAACTACCAGGGGTTCATTTAGGATTGTTGCATAAAGCCAGAGGTGTCAAGTAACGAAGTACAAATACTTTGTTACCTTACTTAAGTAGAAATTTTGGGTATCTATACTTAACTGGAGTAATTATTTTACAGCAGACTTTTTACTTCTACCCCTTACATTTTCACGCAATTATCTGTAATTTCTACTCCTTACATTTTAAAAATAGCCTTGTTACTCCTATTATGGCCTTTAGAAAAATGTTTTTTTTTGTGAAGGTGGGGTAGTGCACTATAGGCCCCTGTGCCGCGGCCTAAGCTTTTGTCCTTAATGGCATTTTTTTCCCCTTGCATTACTTTTACTTTTATACTTTAAGTAGTTTTGAAACCAGTACTTTTACACTTTTACTTGAGTAAAAAGCTTGAGTTGATACTTCTACAGAAGTCTTTTTAAACCTTAGTATCTATACTTCTACCTGAGTAATGAATGTGAATAATTTTTGACACCTCTGCTTTTTGCCCAAGTGTTTAGCCTAAAGCTTTCACAGTAGGCTAGTTACTGTCATAACACAGAACATGTTCACTTTAGTTATCAAGGTTTCCCTTCACTCACATTATTATCCTTTTACGCTACTTGACAGCATTATTAGTGTTAGCTAGCTTTTCCAAAATAGACAACAAAGACAATACAAAAACAAAAAGGAAGCCAAACTGGGCAGAATATGAGAATGTTTTTCTCTTCAAAACTATTATAGCATGTTATCCAAAGTAAATTTAACTTAATTATTTTAACTTGGTGTTCAAGGTCCAGTTCCAGTTAGATTTTGAAGAAAGACTGATGGATTTTGAATAATTTGTTTTTTCTGCATGAATATACATTTTTATTTATGGACATATCCATTAGTGTGTTGTATATTCAGTTTTGTCATTAAATGTAAATGTTTCTCATCTTGATTTCTTTTTGATAAGTGACATGATTTTACAAGTTGTTGGTGTTTTTATGATCTTTACATACTGCACATGAAAATGTATCCTCTTGTTTATATAAATAAACTAAACAGAACTAAAAACTGAACCAACAAGAATGATAATTTGTTTTATACCGTAGTGTTAGCTTCTTTTCATTGATAGTTCCCAGTTTATATACGGTTAGAAGATGGCTGTGTCTCATGTGACCTTGTTATTTGTACACCCTGTGACTATACAAATCACAACATGTAAATAGGAACATGTTGGTGTTATTTTGTCACTTATTTGGAGCATTAGGCTAGTTGGAACCAATTACCTTCAGGATCCGTGCTAGGCTTAGCTAGCGGTGGGGCCGTCAGACAGAGTTACAACACGCACGGACATGAGAAGGGTATGTATAGACTTATCTAACTCTGGGCGTTACGGTGAACAAGTTAAAGTCCCAATAAGTCAGCGTGTTCCTTTAAAGAAGCGAGCTTGTGACCAGGAGGTCGTCGGTTCAATCCCCAGACTGACAGGATAAAATCTGGATGGGGAAAGTGAAAGAGCAGCGCTTGTCCCTCCCTCATTACCACCACTGAGGTGCCCTTGAGCAAGGCCCTTAACCCCACCCGCTGCTCAGTGGCCAGCAGATCAGACTGTGGTTGTACTGGGCAGCTTCCAGGTATGAATGTGTGGAACTGTGTAAATGTGATCAGGGCGTTCCTGCAAAAGAGAGGCTCTCAGTGAACCTTCCCTAAATAAATAAAGGTTAAAATAAAAAATAAAACATCACAGGAACCGTAAAAGGTAATTCAACACAACAGCCCTAAATACATACATTGTTAAGTTTACAGAGTTCACTGTGTAAAGAAGGGATGAACTCAATGTTTTTCAGCTATTTACTACTTACGTTACAGATTACATTTCACATACTCATGAGAATATAAAACATGACATATACTACACATTATACTGCCCAACTATATGCAAGGTAGTTAAACTTAGTTAAATTTAAGTTCATATTTCTTACGTAATGAACCAGTAATGGAAATCCAACAACAACATGCATATAATATGGCTGACAGGGGATATGCAGAATTTACTTTGAAGGCTGTAAGTATTTTTCTTATTATATTTACCTAATTTTACTCTAATCAAAAAATGTTTACTTTTAATTGAGTATTTGTGTGTATTACCACATGATCTGATACTTCTTTCACTATTTACCACTGAAAAGTTCCACAACA
Source organism: Sander vitreus (assembly GCF_031162955.1). Taxonomy (NCBI): domain Eukaryota; kingdom Metazoa; phylum Chordata; class Actinopteri; order Perciformes; family Percidae; genus Sander; species Sander vitreus. The sequence continues at coordinate 13,232,836 of NC_135859.1, read as the reverse complement.
AAATGTTTTCTTAGCCAGTAAGGACATATTAGTAAGACAGTAATGCACTTACAAATACAATTGCATAGGCTATGAACTACTTAAAAATGTTTGTTTTTTTGTTGTTATTTTTACCAAAAAAATGTCAATTTTATCTTTATCATCTACAAAAGTATGGCTGTTTCTTTGTGCTGTTAATAACAACTGCAGCCATCCCAAACGGCCTGTGTTTTCAGATAGATATACTTAACGTTACGGAAAACCAAAGGCTCCAAAAGAAACACTGATCTGACAGCTTGATTATTAGCCTTACAAAGTCATTATATTTTTAAGTGTCTCTGTTTTTTGGCCACCATCTATATCATCACAATCATCATCTTTCAGTTCATATTTATTTTCATTTATGCTTTTGAACACCTCTTGTTGATTGTTGTTCAATAAAGTTTTCAATTCAATTCCATTCAATTCAGTTCAGTCCAGCAGGTGGAGCTCTAACACCAACTAGTGGAGCCGGCGGATAACCTTAACCTCCCTGTAATGAAATAAAAAATCAAGATACGATTTAGTTGACATAGACTCCGTTCATTTTTGTTTTTAAACGTGCATGTTTTGAGCTAATTTGGAGTATTTTGAAGTACATATGAATAGTTGAAAAAAAAAAAACAAGTAAAACTTTTTTAGTTAACTTTCTTTACTTTCACTTTCATCAGAGTGGAGTAATGGCGCAGCAACAATCCACTGGTGAGTAAACTACCAAACTAAATACAAACAGATGAACAAACTCCGTGTTGGTAATTAGAAAAACAAAATTGATATTGAGTGATATTATTATAATACCAAGCGTCTACAAAGTAATGCATCTGGTTGTTGATGATTGTCAGGCAGCTTACTGTAGGGCGAAGGAAGGGTGGGTCTCTTACAGGACAGCTTGTAAAACATTGCGGTTACAAAATCACAATTAGCCTAAATAAGAAAGGCTTGAATTAATATCCCTAACATTATACTGGTACACAGCAGGGTAGACTGACAGATGTTTCGGATCAATGTGGAAAAACTTTAACCGGAAATGAATGACGTGCAGACTGAATCTGCTTATTTTATTTTGAAAAAAAATAAATGTTTTAACCGTTTTTTAGAGTAACCGATATGCCTGAAGATTTGGTCAGTTTGTGATTTTAAAGATCTACAGCATTTCAATAAAGCTCTTTCTGTTTTACTGTAAAGTGACCTCCACCGCAGAGAAAACTAACGAGGGAGAAAGCCCTTATTGATGGCGTCTACTGTAGGAAAAAACTACTGAGGCTTTATACTTCTCTGTAGCCTACTGTAACCTACTAAACATATTACTGCTGCTAGCCTAAGTGATACTATAAGACTGACACATCTAAACAAGTCATGTTAAAGGGATTGTTTGTAAGAATATAATACTGATTCATATTTTGTAATTCCTTTGGAAAGCATCAGATCATTCGAGGACAGGGCCTATTCCTCAAAGTTGATTTATTAATTGTCTAATCCTGAGATCATATATTGTCTATATACTCTCTATACATGTACTCACACTCGTATTCTCTTTGTGAAGAACATCTGTGGTTGAAATGTTGTCAGTTATGTCTATTATAGAATTTTAAAAAGTGTGCAGCGTGCATGTATCTGTTTGTTTTACTAATTATTGATTATTACTCCCCAAGCCCTGCAAAGATTTTAAAAATACAGAAGTGATTGAAGAAAAGACATCTTACAGGCCTCATCAATACTTACAGGATTCATCAGTTAATCTGTACTATCATCAAGGGACAACTGATTTGTCGTGCGGGCACAAAAAGAAACATACAAATTGAAACATTAAAAAATAACGCACCAGAGAAATTATCTACCCAGTAAATACTTATAATTCAAATACATCTTCAACTGTACGTCACAATGAAAGCAGCCCATTAGGTTTTCTCCTTGTATAAAAGAATATGGAGGAAGTCAAGTCTAGATTTATATTGTAGCCTGATAACGTTCAAAGTCTGTCACACCTGGGGCTAGGATTGTGCAACAAAAACTGATATTGGACTATACAGTTCAGACACCTAAAGGCAGCAGTCAATCTTTGGCATAGATAACATAATAGCAACATAGATAACCCATGTTACTACCTGAGACAAGCACAAAAGTGTTAAAAGTGTCCTGGAGACAGGTTTCTTTTTTAACCATTTTGTTATTTTGTGTTTGAAGGGTTATAAAACCAACTGTTGGTCTCCAGCTGAGCTTCTTCTATTGTTTCCAGCATAGTGACAGTATGGCAGCTTCCGCAGCATTTGGTGAGTACAGTCAGATTTACAAAAGGAATATGCATTGACTCTATTCATTTCTTCAGAGGTACTATATTTTATGTTAAATCCCTCATAGCAGGCAAAAGGTTTTGTCTCATATGTCAGTATTTGGACCAAATCTATACCACTAGATGGAGACACAGGATTAACTATTTGATGATAGGTCTTAATCCAATACTGCCACTGCTTTCAGGTTGTAGCCTACTTTACAATCTTAAATAAAGCAATCCAACATCCCAGTACAATATTGAATTAATAAAAGTAGATATCAGTATTTTTTTCTTTTGGGTCAGTGCTCCATCTAATAGGAACACAAACTTGACAAACAGTATTTACAGTATCTATCTTTCTATCATGTTAATAGCTGTGAATTTGGAACTATCTGTCTATCTAACTAACAATATCTACAGCATCTAACAGTGTCTAGTATCTATCTCACAGTGTCTATCATGTTAATAGCTGTGAATCTGGACCTCCAGAGCGTTCTGAACAGTTAATAGTCTGGAAGTCTTTTTAACTTTAACCTTAGCTAACGTTAGCTTAGCAGCCAAGTGGAGACTGAAAACTGTCAGCAGGATCATTTGGGTTCCATCAGATTACAGAACAGTGAGATGTGATGTAGCTAAAATGGATAATCTATTATTGTGATGACAAACTCACTCTATTTACTGTCAAGATGAGTATTTTGGAAAATAATAATAAAGAGTATTGAATAAGTACGTTCAACAAAACTGCAGCTGGTAGAGTTTTTTTTAGTTAATTCTACTACCCATACTATCCACCATCTTTCACAGTGTAGTCATGTTAGGAAGGGCTAGCATCACAACCTGGGGACAGCAGCAATGATAATAGCCACCAATAACTCTTTTAATGTAAAGATATGTGAGAAATATATTCAAGGATACTTAAATACATTTTCTGGTGGAAAGTTAGACGAGGATGTCAGTCCCCCTCATAATGTCCTACCCATAGAAATAAAATGTATGTATGTTTATTCTATTGCTATGGTCATACCTCTGTGGTGTTAATATTAACCATATGGTTTAACTTAAAAGTGCAAACAAATTCTACTAAATGCTAACAGCTAAGATAAATAATGCTGATCATAGTTAACCTACCGTTATTTACACATCAGTGGAAGAGTTTGGACATTGAAACAGAATTGAAAGAATATAATGTTTTCTGTGGCACAAAGTCAAACTGTATCACATGCCTTTGAAATGATAAACACAATACATGTGTAATATATTGAACATCATTTGAATATCAATAATAATATTGCAAGTGGCTGTCATTTTCCTACTGATTCAACATTAAAACATAAATCTGAAATGTTGAGTTGACTGAGGTTTGATTTTCTGAAATGTTATTTTTCTGTTTTCTTACAGAAGGAAACATTGCGAGATATCTGAGCCACAGCAGCAGCTGTCCGATTCTTCCCCCTTCCAGTGAGTTCAACTGATCTGATTCGTTAAGTGTTATGTTAGTTATTCTTCAGTTTGTCTGGAGCTGTTGTCAGAGCAGCAACTACTTCAGCAGCTGTGCTACTAAACCCACAAAACAAAACATATTTGCAGGTGAAGCCCATAAATGAGCTCATTTTCAGATACAAATGACTATCATTATGGGCACTACATTTTTTTTTTAACCATGTATGAAATGAGGCTATGCATTGTAATGAAATCTGTTCTTTTAAAAAATTCAATTTTGTTTGTGATAGTACATAGATATTATGATCAAATCAACAACATTTTTGTGTGGTTCAAAACACACAAACATTTAGTTTAACCAGTGGGACTAGAAAATATTTTGTTATTATTTATTTATTTTAAGATTATTTTTTGGGGCTTTTCTGCCTTTAATGGACAGGACAGCTAGGTGAGAAAGGGGGGAGAGAGGGGGAAGACACGCAGGAAATCATCAGTCAGAGCCTGGTCCATAGTGACACTTAATTTCGTAGGAAAGACTTAACGGAAGAGGGAAGAGACCAAGTAGTAAGTAGGGAATTATCTACAATCCAGTTTTGGTCAAGTGAGTGTCAAAGTGTAGGCGGATATTTAAAACGGACAATTTTGCTACATTTGGAGGATTAAATGAGATGAATAAAAGTTGTAAAGTTGAATATCATCTGTGTAGCAGTGGTAGGCGATACCTTTTAAAGTGTCTTATTATCTGTCCAAGGGGATGTATACACAAGGGAAACAAAATAGGACCAATGACAGGATTTTGGGGAACAGCACAAAACAAAGTTTCAGTTGAAGAGGCATTATTGCCAACATCATCAGAGAGGTAGGAGGAGAACCACTGCAGGGCTGACCCAGAGATACACACCCACTGCCTACATCTGTTGATTAGGAAACTGTGGTTCACAGCGGCAAAAGCCGCACTGAGATGCAACAGTACCAAAAAGAAAACACTCTCCTGCATCACCATGAGTCAAAAATATAATTTGAGACTCTGAAAATAGCTGTTTCTTTTGAGTCCTCCTATGGAAGCCAGACTGATACCTGTCCAAAATTATATGCTCGTTGATTACAGTTTTATGCTGCTTAGCAACTCCTTTCTATAACTTTGGCTATTGCTATACTAGGCAACTTGGAGATAGGCCTGTAATGTAAGGCAGGCCTATCTATTTGACAACACAGCTCAGAGGTGAGTCCAAGGTCTAGATGGCTGACAGCTTTTTTGCTGGTCCACCAGTTAGAATTATGTTTCATCATAATCCTGTTAGATTGGTCTTGTATCAGGTTCAGTGCTAGTTCATCATTCTAATTCAGTGTTTTCTTTTCAGTGTCAGAGCTGAGGGTTGTTCTGCTGGGGAACAGCTGGTCTGAGAGGAGTTCAGTGGGGAACTTCATACTGAGAGAGACTAGGTTCAACACTGAGGAAGAACCAGACCACTGTCAGACAGTCAGAGGACAGTTAAAGGAGAAAGGGATAGCACTCATCAACACTCCAGATCTGCTGCATCCCAACCTCTCTGAAAACAACCTAAAAAAACATGTAGACTATGTGAGACTCTCTGATCCTGGCCCTCATGTGTTCCTGCTGGTTCTACAGCCTGAAGACTTCACTGAGAAACACAAAGTAAAGCTCTGCCGGGTCTTGAAACTCTTCGGTTATCAATCATTTGACCATTCGTTGATACTGATATCAACACCCAGAGAGGATAGTGCAGCTTTCAAAGACAAAGATGAACCAGACCAGTCATTAAAAGACATGATCAAAATGTGTAGATACAGATACTTGAAGCAGAAGAACCTTGAACTTCCAGAGCTGTTAACACGTTTAAATCAAACTGTAACGGAATACAATGGAGAGCATATGAGCTGTGATGTATTTGAGGATGCAGGTTTGATCATGACACCAACATCTGGACCCATGAAGCCAGCTTTAAACCTGGTTCTGTGTGGGAGGAGAGGAGCAGGGAAGACTTCAGCAGCCAAGGCCATTTTAGGTCAGACAGAGCTTCATTCAGTCTCCAACTCATCAGAGTGTGTTAAACATCAGGGAGAGATGTGTGGCCGTTGGGTTTCCCTGGTGGAGCTGCCTGCCTTGTATGGAGAAGGTCAGGAGGCAGTGATGGAGGAATCATTCAGGTGTATCTCCCTCTGTGATCCTGAGGGCGTCCACGCCTTCATCCTGGTCCTACCTGTGGGTCCCCTCACTGATGAAGACAAGGGAGAGTTAGAGACCATCCAGAACACTTTCAGCTCTCGAGTCAATGACTTCACCATGATTCTGTTCACTTTGGAGTCAGATCCTACAGCTCCAGCTGTCATTAAGTTTCTAAAGAAAGACAATGGCATCCAGGAGCTCTGTCAGAGCTGTGGAGGAAGATATGTTGTTCTCAACATCAAGGACCAGCAGCAGATCCCAGAGCTCTTGGATGCTGTGGAAAAAACGAGAGTTGAAGGATCCAGATGCTTCACAAAGGACGTATTCACCAAGGCTCAGATGGAGAAGGTTTCAAGACTTGAAGCTGAACTGCAGGATGTGAAACAAAAGACTGCCATAGGAGGTAATGATGAGAGTCAGAGCAGAGAGTGTCTCAGGATGGTGCTGATTGGGAAGACTGGCAGTGGGAAGAGTGCAACAGCAAACACCATTTTGGGCGAAAAGCACTTCAAACCCAGAATCACACCGAAGCCAGCGACCAAGTCTTGTAAGAAAGCAACGGGAGAGATTGATGGACAGCCAGTTGTTGTCGTGAACACCCCCGGCTTGTTCGACAAGACTTTGTCTGATGATGAAGTTCAGCAGGAGATTCAAAAATGCTTCAGCATGTTGTCTCCTGGACCTCATGTGTTCTTACTGGTGTTGCAGATCGGGAACTTTACACAAGAGGAAAAAGACTCTCTGGAACTAATCAAGAAATATTTTGGCAAGAAGTCTCAAGATTTCATCATCATTATATTCACCAGAGGAGATGATCTGGAGGATCAGTCATTTGATAGTTATGTCAAAAACTGTGATGGCTTTGTCAGTAAACTCATCTGTGACTGTGGAGGGAGATACCAGGTCTTCAACAACAAAGATGACACAAACCGCACACAAGTCAAAGAGCTGCTGACCAATATCGAGACCATGGTGAAGGAAAATGGCGGCTGCTACAACAATGAGATGTTTGACGACACAGAGGGATACATACAAATACAAGTGCAGAAGATCTTGAACGAGAAGGAAGAAGAGATGAAGAGAAAGGATGAGGACCTCCGGAGAAAACACGAGGAAGACTTGAAAACACTGAAAAGGAAAATCAAAGAAGAGGAGAGGAAACTGAGAGAAAAACAGCTACAGGAAAAAGACGAATGCATCAACAAGGAGCGTGAGAAGAGAAAGAAAGAACGGGAGGAAGAGGAGAGGAGTCGCAGAAAACAAGAAGAAACTATGCGACAGGAATGGAAAAGAAAATTGGAAGCTTCAGAGAAAACAGTTCAGTTAGAAAGAGAGCAAAAAGAAAATGCTGAGAGGAAGCTGGAGCTGTTTAGAAAAGAGACGAAGAGAGATCGAGATGCCTGGGATAAGGAAAGAAAGGAGACCTGGGAACGAATACGTCAAGAGGATAAACAAAGCCTAGAGGAGGGGAAAACCAGCTTCAGGAAGCTCCAAGAAGAGTACCATCATAAGAGAAGAAAATGGACATTTTCTGTGGTTGTACTGCTGTTGTTTCTGTTGTTTCTATTATGTTATATATTTCTGAGTTAGAAACACACAAACTGCAGACAGCCCCATGACAAAGGTGGCAGGTTTACATTTATTGACTACACTACAGATCAATGTCTCCATCTTCAGATTACACAAAGTTATTCAGGAAAAAATAAAATCGACACACAGGGAAAAGACATTATTACAGCCATATGACTCACGACAACAAAAAAACAAAAAGTAGTCTGTTGAAGTGTGTAGAAATGGGAACTTCTGACTAAAAATCAAATGACATGGCTACTAATCCAGTTCTCTGGATGTTTTGTAGGTTTTCTCAAACCCCAGTTCACTATGTGACAGTAAAGCCGTTTTCTCATATGAACTCTGGACAATGTCTTGAGTTTTCCTTTTACACATGTAGCACCCAACAGGAGATTTTTCCTTTGAGGCGCGTTCTTACTTACTGTAAATAATCTGTTTGATCTAGGCCAGGGATGGCGCCTGGGTAGTTCCGTTCCTTACATTTTTTGACAATTTTGGCGTTGGCCCTTACTGACAGAACTTCCCGAATCTTGTTGTCTCTCCATTGAGACATTTACGTTGGCGTCTTCATGTAAATCACTCTTCTTCTTCACCCTCAGACAGGGTTCAAAGTTAGCACCATCTACACACCAAATGCTGGTGGCTGGTAGATTTGCTTCACTTACTAGTTTACTGGAAGCACTGACTATAATCAAAATTCAAAAAAATACTCCCTCAAGCTACTGCAAACTGTCTTTTTTAGCTAGTTAGCTACCAAACTAGTCACAAGCCATCCAAATGTAAGGTGGATTTGTTTTAAATTACGAAACATGGCAAAACCGAATAGTCCAGTTTAAAGACAGGACTCTTAATATGCAGCTTTTGTTGGTCATTAAATCTTTTAAAATTGTCAGCTAACTGCCTTTTTTTTCTATGTCTGCATACTACATATGCATAAATAAAAGTTTTAAAGTTATTTGATGGAGCTAGGCTAACAGTTTCCCCTTGCTTCCAGTCTTTGTGCTAAGCTAGCTATTATATCGCTGAAATAAATCTGTATTGAACAGACTGTAATTAGACTTGAAAGCTGTGCAAATAAGATAATTTACTAAAATGTCAGATAAGTCCTCCTAAGTGAGTTGTTAGACGTTTGGCTAATCCACTGTGTATTTATGAAGTCTGTTATATTGTAACTTATCTTTGATTGTTCCTTTTAAACACATTCATTTACAAATTCCTATATTTATAGATATTGTCACCTTGAATAGTAATACTTGTTTAAAGCTGGAACATGCTTCTCTTGGCTGCATGTTAATGAAAATCACAGGGATTGTTTGGAGACATTGTTGCTGGAATTAACCCATGTCCTTACCTGTTTTGTACAGCACAAGTATATAATATATACATATAATATATACATTTTAAAAATGAATTATATATTATATAATGCTTTTTTTTTCACTTTAATGAGGGATCCAAGCAGCACATGAGTATCACCTTTGGTTGTGTTCGATTGTTCCCAATGGAAAATGAGGCTGTACAGAGTTCACTAAATAGATGCGTGTGTTATTCAGCGCTGGAGAAAGCATTCAGATCCTTTACTTCAGTAAAAGTACTAATACCACACTGTACAAGTACTATGTTAACTAAAAGCCCTTCATTGAAAATGTTCTTCTGTTCTTCAGTAAGAGTATGTAAGTATAATCATGAAATCGAGTTAAAGTATTACAAATATAAAGATGTCCCCTGTGAATGTTGTGTGTTCTTAACGTACTGTGAATGGTTTCGTGTCATGCTACTTTACTGGTGTTGGTCTCCCCCTATGAGACTGTTGTGAGCTCATGTAAGTTTTACCAAAAAGTTGTGTCACTGTTCTATAATGGGCTCTTATGTTTGACACCTTCACAGTTCTGATAAAACGCACTTTCTATAATTTTTTCTAGGTGAAATGTGTATATAATTGAATATAAAAATTGACCAACTATTTACATCAAAATCAATCTACGTGTTCAAATAGTCCTTGTTATTGTGTAAAAGGAAATGTGCTACACATCCATATTTTAAGTCAGTAAGAGACATTGCGAGTAGTGGTAGTAGGCAGTTGTTATCCTGTGAAAATGACAGCCTTATTTGAGTTTTTTTCCTTACACTCGGATTGTCTAGAATGTGGACAGTCGGGTTTGATGTCAGGATTGTGATATGCATTAGTGAAGGCAGCAGGTTATCACTGATGTCCTGGGCCCACATTGTGCAGCTTTAAATGAGAATAGGTGAGTTTCACTCAGACAAATGCAAACCAGATGGTGGTGATGAAGAAGAGGAGGAAGGCCTGAACAGACCAGTTAGCTGAAGACATTCACTTGAAACTGTCTGTTTTTAAACTTGTTGGCTCAAAATGTATAAAGAGAAACTAGATGTTTCTATGGATCTGTCTTAAATATGAAATTGAATAGTGAATAGTGAATTAGAGTGCACGAATACATAAAGTTATTTGAAGTTTTGACATGTCAGGTCAATACTACATTTATTGCAGGTTTAGCAAGAACAACTTGTACAATTTTTAAAATAATTAGTGTGATGTGCATCCTGGCTGCCAATTTACAACTGATCCATTGGCAGGCCTGAGTAGTTTGGCACAACAGCTCCTGCAGTCCATTAGTTGGTGTAAAGCTGCCTCACTGTCTTTATGCAGGTGTCTGTCCAGATGATCATACTGTATGACCTCACACATAAAAAGATTACATGAAATGTTTCTGCTACCATTATCCTTAATGGAAGAACTGGTTTTGTCCTTAAAGACCAAAAACTTATTTTGATGGTTCATGGGTAGTAATCATACTCTAATACAATAATTGAATTAATTACTTCAGGTATGACATTTCTATTTTAATGTTTTCTTAGGTATTTGTTGCATCTTTTGTTAGCAGTCTTGCATCAAGAAGCATCAGCTGGCGTCAAATCAGGGATGTTGCAGTAACAGTGACAGTGACATTATAAACCTCTTGGCTCTGGGGCATGTTTAGACAAATTAGTGAAGGTGAAAGAAATCTTTAGAAATGGCAAAATACATCAAAATATCAAAGTATGCAGGTGGAAAAGGGTGTGACCAAATCCACAGATGATGTATTTGGAACACAGGATGGAAAATATAAAATTGCTTTTACACTGGATCAAGACTGAAGGAACATTTGTAAATGGCTACATGGCACTTTTCACACAAACTAAAGCAACTTCTTTTAATGTCTTGCAATTAGCTTTCCTTTAAATGTTACCATTTATTGTAAAAAAAAACAACAATGGTGTAGGCTTCCCTTAATGCCATTTCCTGCATTTGTTTTATTTTATGGAGCTGGTTGTCAGGCTTTCCAAATTAATATTAAAACACATCAGGTTATTTTACCAAGATTCAGTACTTTATTGCCATGCAACTAAGTTGCTAGGAATTTGTTGCCGTAAATCAACAGATTATACTTTCATATAATTGTGTCTTCATTTTTACAAGTGCTGTCCTTTACTGCCTTCTTATTTTATTCTACCATATTTTAGGAGAATAATCACTAAATACGTCCTCTTAGCAAAAGTCCTTCCGAAACTTGCCTGCAGGTACAACTATTAGAAGGGATTTGCCTCTTTGTAGCCTGAGATATGAAACACTGGATAAAGAAAGGCCACACTCATTGCTGCCCTTAAAATCTTATTGCTGTGAATGCACAAATAACTGAAAGTGATCCAGATAAGTATGACGTCGTTTATCACCTCCTCTCATCTGGTGGCAGCTGGACAGTGAGAAGCTATTAGTGTGTGAATCTAACTGATGTGTAAACTTGACAGGACATGTCACTGTGTAAAAAATCATGTGCTTTGATGTAAAGCGTCTAGTGATAAGGAACTTGCAAACCTTTAAATTTGTGAACTTAATGATGACATTAGAGAAGCTGTAAACATCAACATTTATTATTGCTCAGTAAACATTGCTGTGAAATATTGATACAGCTCAACACTGGTAGAAAAAGATGTTCAGTGATAATACTTTTGTTTTCTTTGATCAGTAGTTACACCAGCAGAGTGAGGAACATGTTCAGAAATGTTTGTAGGAGGTTCTGCGAGTTGCTGAGAATCTGCCGAGACATTAAAAATGTAAACGGTCGCTTGATTCATCTTATGTGTGGCATCTTGCATCTTTTAGTCTGTTAACACGTTTAACTAGAGACAGTTCTAGTTGGAGGGAACAGTTCTCTGCCAGGGCAGAGGAGGAGGTTGTGGAGCTTTCTAGAAGCACTTGCGGTGGACGATGGAGGGGCCAGACTCATCGTACTCCTGCTTGCTGATCCACATCTGCTGGAAGGTGGAGAGGGAGGCCAGGATGGAGCCACCGATCCAGACGGAGTACTTCCTCTCTGGGGGAGCGATGATCTGGAGGTGAGAGGTGAGATGGGGAGCAGTGATGCAGTAATATTTCAAAAAATATAAAAGGTTTGAGATGTATTTGCTATTGTAACTGTACCTTGATTTTCATAGTGGGTGGGGCCAGGGCGGAGATCTCCTTCTGCATGCGGTCAGCGATGCCAGGGTACATGGTGGTGCCACCGGAGAGCACGGTGTTCGCATACAGGTCCTTACGGATGTCCACGTCGCACTTCATGATGCTGTTGTAGGTCGTCTCGTGGACGCCAGCAGACTCCATTCCTGAACACACGGACAGAACAAGAGTTAGTGACCAAATTAAACTATGTTGATGCTCCTACAAGACCAGAAACGAACCAAACAAATACTGACGGCACCCTGATGGCAGCGGAGATCATTAACTTACTGAGAAGTGCTCAGAAATTCTGTACAAGATCAGAGTGATTGGTCAAAATATTTAAGCTCTAAGGCTCAGATTCAAATCTGAACAAGAGATTTGGTTGCTGTCTGATGGGACCTTGTGAATCTGATGTTGACTAAATTTGCTTCCAGAAGTATTAAAGCTAGATATTCCCCAAAGTTGACCAAGAACTCAAGGAAGCAGTATCAGGAGGCAAGACCAGTGTGCATCCTGATATTATGCATTTTTGAAAGCGTACTTTGTGATAAAGGGTCATTTTCACAGCACTAGTCAGTATTTTTGAATTATTTTCTGTAGAGATACTGTCTGACTGTTAAAACTCAATACCCACCGATAAACGAAGGCTGGAAGAGCGTCTCGGGGCAACGGAACCTCTCGTTGCCGATAGTGATGACCTGTCCGTCAGGAAGCTCGTAGCTTTTCTCCAGGGTGGAAGAGGCTGAAGCGGTCTGCATCTCCTGCTCGAAGTCCAGAGCCACGTAGCACAGCTTCTCCTTAATGTCACGCACGATCTCACGCTCGGCTGGAGTTCAAGAGTGAACATATTTTGGGTTACAAAATGGAAAGTAGAATCTTCTGAGGTTACACTTTGTTTTTGAAAAGCAAGTTAGATTATAAATTGGGTTTATATAATTTGAGTGAAACTCATACCGGTGGTGGTGAAGCTGTAGCCTCTCTCTGTGAGGATCTTCATCAGATAGTCGGTCAGATCTCTGCCAGCCAGATCCAGACGCAGGATGGCGTGAGGCAGAGCATAACCCTCATAGATGGGCACGGTGTGGCTGACACCGTCACCCGAGTCCATTACAATACCTGCAAGATAGAGAAGAGAAAAAAAACACATTTCTGAAGTCACTTATCAGCAACCATGTTTCAATACTATAGTGTTTTTCCTCTTATGACCAACAGATGTTCCAAGAGAATTGACTACTAAACCCAATATCCTGTCATTTTGTGACATATTTAGTGTTTTAGGATGTACCAGGCTAGCTTAGAGAGACATGCTTGTGTCCGAGTTCTCACCTGTGGTACGACCGGAGGCGTACAGTGATAGGACGGCCTGGATGGCCACATACATGGCAGGACAGTTGAACGTCTCGAACATGATCTGGACCAAAGAGAAGACAACAGGTGCCAGCGTGAAGCCAGGACAACTGAATGAGTCAACTGATTTTATAGAGCGCATGAACACACCTGGGTCATCTTCTCCCTGTTGGCCTTGGGGTTGAGTGGAGCTTCGGTCAGCAGGACGGGATGCTCCTCTGGGGCAACACGGAGCTCGTTGTAAAAGGTGTGATGCCAGATCTGTTTGGACAGAACAGCTGCTTAGTTTGACAGTAAATTATAAAAGCGTGTTGCATTAATGTATAAACAAGTGTTAAAATAAAAACCAGGACGAGTCAAAACTATGGCTGAGGGCAGCTTCCACTTTGTGATTTCTTTTCCAAATACATTGAGGTACTTCATTTACTAATAATTCCATTGAATGATCAATATCCTACAGCGTAGTGTGAGATACTGTACATTTTACTCCACTACAGGTTTCAATTTGATTAATAGAAATAAATTATTAAATCATTATAGATCAAGATATCCAGCAGAAAAATGCACATTAATTCAATATCAGCATTACTATTACTTTTGGTACTTCCTACAAAATACCTATGAAAGTCCTGCAAAAAGATATTGATTCTAATACTGCAAAAAGAAAAAACAGGATAAATAATCCGTAATGTGGATATAATGACTAAGTGGGTTAAGTAAAATAATAGAACAGCTAGAGTAGACATTTATGTCACTTTACTGTAATGCAGCCTTTAAAACCAGGAAAAGACACTTCTGCCATATTACGATATCCAAATATCTAAGATGATGTCTAGTCTCATATCACGATATATTGCCCAGCCCTAATATGCAAGTGAAAGAAAATGTCCAACTATCCTGGAAAAGTTGGTTACTTACAGTTCTTAGTTTATATTAAAAAAAATAAATAAAAATAAATAAAAATGGATGTCATACTAATTTTAAATGCAATTTTCTGCGCAGTGGTTTTGGTTTGAACAGCAGCACCACGGATGAGAGTCCAAACAGTAATAAGACCGTCTGAAACTCCAATTACAGAAAACAGGACCGATGTTGATCTGAGCTTCAGGTGTGAAACTCAGGTAAACATGATCTCACCTTCTCCATGTCATCCCAGTTGGTGACGATGCCGTGCTCGATGGGGTACTTCAGGGTCAGGATGCCCCTCTTGCTCTGGGCCTCGTCTCCCACGTAGCTGTCCTTCTGTCCCATTCCCACCATCACACCCTACACACACACACACACACCAACACCCCTTTACGGTCACTTGTTACACTGCATTCACCTGCTGGTTAGATGTTAGTCATGACACACAGGTGACGTTTCTGCGATGTTGGTACCTGATGTCTGGGGCGACCGACGATGGAGGGGAAGACGGCGCGGGGGGCATCGTCTCCGGCGAAACCGGCTTTACACATGCCGGAGCCATTGTCAACAACGAGGGCTGCGACGTCGTCTTCCATGGCTGAAAAGGAAACATTTAGATTAATGCAACATGCCGTTTGTTTTCTCACATAACACAATAGCTTTGTCCGATTTTTTTTTATTAATTTGCGGTGTCCGTAAACTGTCAGAAATTAGGTGCAAGGTTATGTCATCTTTTCCTGCCAGCTCACTTACTTTTGAAACTCGTCCACGGTTACAAAATCAGGAGTGCATCTTAGTGATGAAACACCTGCCAGCATGGCGAGTAACGAGGTTGCGTAAACTTTTCAGCACTGATTTTGTTTTTGTGCAATATGTTGCAATAGGGTTTCTCTTGATGTTAAATTGCCTCAGACAAAAGTTTAATATTTTGCAGTCCTCCCTCATTAGGACAGTCATTTGTTAGACATGGGGCTTCAGGTCGTCCCAACCTGATAAACAAACTCTTGACCTTTTGTCCCATCACTTTAGGACATTTTAAACAAGTTCAGTCAGAACATAGAAAACTCCTCCTTTGAGGAAATATTCTGTATGTCATATTATTTCGTCATACTTACTAACTGCACCCTTTATAATGACCTCATGTGAGATGAGTCAAAGTAAATGACAGCACACAGGCTGTTACTGAGCAACAAATTAAGTTTGTTATAATTCAGGAGGTTTTGTTTTGGGTCTGAAACAGGAAGTGTGAGATGCAGAAAGGAGAAGACCTTATTTAGACATTTATACAACTCATACACCTACTCATTCACTGAAAAAGTTACAACTAAACATTTTAAATACTCAAGCACAAGTTGGTCTCAAACTTTTGTAGTTCGGAACTTGTATATATAACCCCCCACACACAACCCGTAAACTAAAATGTTTTTTAAAAGACAAAGTAACTTCACAAGAAGAAATATCCTTAAGTGTTTAAGTGTCTTTGTATATATTTGGGTTACTGCTCATCTGTCTCCAGTTAACCTTAGCCTACATGCTCCACAGTTTGTAACTCACTTTTTGTCCTTTAAAACTGCAGTTTTAGCTGCTGGGAAACGTTGAGAGTCAATGTGTAGAGATCTTGTCAATGACACGCTGATATCGTCCACATTAGATTAAATTAACTCTTTAACGGAACTATAGTTATAGGGCAGTTTGTGTCCAGATATCGTAGAGAAATACTTGCAGTATTTTGACACTGAACAGTCTAAAGCCCAATTAACACTGAAAAATAACTTTACAGGACGTTATATGTTCTGGATGATAACTCTTAGTTAAGAGTGCTGGATAAAACTGACAAATTAATTTCTAAAGCACAGTAAAAGGCATTTAAAATGTCCACGATGCTGGTCATCACCTGCATGTCCACACCTGAAGTGATTCTGTGTTGAGTCTTGATCACTACATCTTTTAATAAGATCCAACTGTAGCGGTTTACTTTTGAGATGTTTCACTAAAAAACAACTTTACTTAAAACCTGTCAGAAACAGCTCTTACCTGTGCAGGTGAGTCTCGGGTGTGTCTGCCGGTGAAGTCTTGCGGGTGTTTACCTGTCACAGCTGTGCTGGAGAATGCTGCATCTCGAGCCAAACCGCGCCGGTTTTATTGGCGCACGCGGGACCGCTCGCGTTGTCCATAAAAGGTCACCTTCTCTCAGCTGACGATGTTATTGGTCCAGGTGAAAAAGCTCCCTCCGATTCTCTAAACTCGCGTCCTGATTGGCTGGAGCAGGCATCTGTCAGGGAAAACAAAAAAAACACATAAGGGTTTCGACCCGAGCCGGAGAGCTATGATTGGCCCGTCAGACCGGAAGGGTGAGTAGAGATTACAATGCCCCAGTGGAGGTGACGGTTTCTCAGAAAGCAACAAGCTATTCTCAACCAAATGAATACTTCTACAAATATGCTATGTTTGCTGCTGGAAGAGAGAAGTAGCAGAACATGTTTATATAAAAACTAAGAAGTGTAAAAGAGTTGTGTGGTCTGCAGAGAGCTGTCTGTTTTCTTATTTGATTATTTTGCATTAGCTGGCTGAGATAAACTGAGTAGCTACTTCTGTTGTGCTTTGTTGAAGAGGTCAAACTGGCTTTTGAACGGGTAAAGATTAGAGATAGTTGGAATAAGAATATATTACAATATGTCACTTTTAAAAACAGTGGAGTTTTAGGCCATTCTTGTAATATAGCTTCTTTCACAAATAAAGATAACTCCTTCACTTTAAACCTTAAAACCCCTGAAGCTCATTTTCAGATGTGTTAAGTCTCTTTAATTGTTGCAAAAGATCCCCAGTCCACTCTTATTAAACCTGCAGTAACTTCAGTTTTTATCCACTTGTTTTCAGCAGGAACAAGTTGTAAAAACCAACATCAGTTGTTGCTAGCAAACCCCATTAGGATTAATTCATTAGAAGTATTGAATACGCCCTCTATGATAGAGGCAGAGCTGGAGGATGAGGGGGGATTGGCATCAATTTCCCTGGTGGAGGTTGCTGAGGTAGTTAAACAACTCCACAGTGGCAAAGCCCCAGGAATTGATGAGATCCGTCCAGAAATGCTTAAAGCTCTGGGTGTGGAGGGGTTGTCTTGGTTGACACGCCTCTTCAACATTGCGTGGAAGTCTGGGACGGTGCCTAAGGAGTGGCAGACCGGGGTGGTGGTTCCCCTTTTTAAAAAGGGGGACCACAGGGTGTGTGCCAATTACAGGGGTATCACACTTCTCAGCCTCCCCGGTAAAGTCTACTCCAAGGTGCTGGAAAGGAGGGTTCAGTCGATAGTTGAATCTCAGGTTGAAGAGGAACAATGCGGATTCCGTCCTGGTCGTGGAACAACGGACCAGATCTTTACTCTCGCAAGGATCCTGGAGGGAGCCTGGGAGTATGCCCAACCAGTCTACATGTGTTTTGTGGATCTGGAGAAGGCGTATGACCGGGTGCCCCGGGAGATACTGTGGGGTGTGCTGCGGGAGTACGGGGTGAGGGGGTCCCTTCTCAGGGCCATCCAATCTCTGTACGACCAAAGCGAGAGCTGTGTCCGGGTTCTCGGCAGTAAGTCGGACTCGTTTCAGGTGAGAGTTGGCCTCCGCCAGGGCTGCGCTTTGTCACCAATCCTGTTTGTAGTATTTATGGACAGGATATCGAGGCGTAGTCGGGGTGGAGAGGGGTTGCAGTTCGGTGGGCTGGGGATCTCATCGCTGCTTTTTGCAGATGATGTGGTCCTGATGGCATCATCGGCCTGTGACCTTCAGCACTCACTGGATCGGTTCGCAGCCGAGTGTGAAGCGGCTGGGATGAGGATCAGCACCTCTAAATCGGAGGCCATGGTTCTCAGCAGGAAACCGATGGAGTGCCTTCTCCAGGTAGGGAATGAGTCCTTACCCCCAAGTGAAGGAGTTCAAGTACCTTGGGGTCTTGTTCGCGAGTGAGGGGACAATGGAGCGGGAGATTGGTCGGAGAATCGGCACAGCAGGTGCGGTATTACATTCAATTTATCGCACCGTTAGACGAAAAGAGAGCTGAGCCAGAAGGCAAAGCTCTCAATCTACCGGTCAGTTTTTGTTCCTACCCTCACCTATGGTCATGAAGGCTGGGTCATGACCGAAAGAACAAGATCCAGGGTACAAGCGGCCGAAATGGGTTTCCTCAGGAGGGTGGCTGACGTCTCCCTTAGAGATAGGGTGAGAAGCTCAGTTATCCGTGAGGAGCTCGGAGTAGAGCCGCTGCTCCTTTGCGTCGAAAGGAGCCAGTTGAGGTGGTTCGGGCATCTGGTAAGGATGCCCCCTGGGCGCCTCCCTAGGGAGGTGTTCCAGGCACATCCAGCTGGGAGGAGGCCTCGGGGGAGACCCAGGACTAGGTGGAGGGATCATATCTCTAACCTGGCCTGGGAACGCCTCGGGATCCCCCAGTCGGAGCTGGTTAATGTGGCCCGGCAAAGGGAAGTTTGGGGTCCCCTGCTGGAGCTGCTACCCCCGCGACCCGACCCCGGATAAGCGGATGAAGATGGATGGATGGATGGATGGATGGATTAGAAGTATTGTGTCCACCTAATGAATGGTAGTCAACATTCTCTCTCTCTTAGCTGGTTTTGGTCTAGACCAACTCCTGAAGAAATATCTATCCGTATAGCTGCTAAATGCTTCACTATGTTCACCGGCTCGTCTCTAACTGTGCCTGTTTGCTGCTGAGCAGGTAGTGTGCAGTTGTTTTTTGAGCGCTGAGAGTGAAACAGAAAAGTAAAGTTGTGGCCGGACAGATAAACAATGAGCTGAAACTCGCTATAAAGCTTCAGGGAAGCTGCAGATTCAGCTGATTATTCTCTGGTTCATCGATGTTCATAGAGTTAACACTTTTCACATTTATTTCATACGTTGATATTATACAAATTAGTGATTATAGCTGTTTTATGTATCAGGGTTGTAGTAACTTCATTTAACTAGTATTTAAAAGACCATTGCACCTGCCGTGCAAATAAAGAAAAACATTTAAGATATTTTACTGTTTTTGTTTGAACCACTGATGCAGTTTGACATTTTTCTTTTTATTATAATAATCATTTCCCAGAACGTATACACTTGTAGGCTTTCTTTTTTTTAAATTTTTCTTTTATTCTACATTTATGAGCTAGTTATTAAAACTGTTTAAAATGTCTCTTTTTTATATTAATCTAATTTTTACCATATTGACCTGCAGTATATAATAATCCCACTTCAGCTTTAAAGGATATGGATTAAAGGAGTTTTTATGATAATAATCTGCTGTCAGAGCAGAGGAACATATGTGTCTTTGGTGCTGCACAGTGAGTTTAGTACACAGTTTAATTTAAATTTAAGCAGCAGCCATTATCAATTAGTCCATCGACAGACGGTAACTGTTGAGTCCTGAGTCATTTTTAAGCAGAAATGCAATGTGAGGATTTGCTGCTTTCTCTGTTAAAAAACTTCGTAGACTGAATGTTTGCTTTGGATTGATGGTTGAATTTGTTACTCTGGGCTAATGTACATTTTTAATCTAATCAGTTGTGTGTGTGTGTGTGTGTGTGTGTGTGTGTGTGTGTGTGTGTGTGTCTTAAGCTTGTTTGCAATTGTATTTACTTCAGGTCATGGTATTTGAGTGCTAGTTTTCAGTGTAGAGTTTCACATTCAATGCATTTCCTTTGATACACGTTAACACAATGTATCGCTCACTATAAAGAGTGTCTTTTGTGTTGGAAACAGTGAGGAAGAGATTTGACTTTCAGCTTTTTTTCCATGTACTATCAGAGTTCTGTTTTTCAGGTTCTTCACTCTGCCAGAGATGATGTTATCTGATGTTAAAACAAAAGGGTAGGAACAGAAACACAACAGTGTGAATGTTGTTGTTGTTGTTGTTGTTGTTTTGGAATGGTTTCAAGCCTCAAGAAAAATCCTGCAAATCAGGACTGTCAATGTGAGTTTGGGGTTTGACTCATTACAATATTCATGCTCCTCTGTTGTCTTCTCTTCTTGATTGAAAAAGTCTTGTCTTGTGCATAATTTGACACATATCTTCCCAATTACAGCTTGTTTGGGATCTTTGGAAACTTTGGAGTTTCCACTGGACGTTTTGAAATGAGGTTGTGTGAGTTTGAAGAATGATTGGATGCACATGTTTGTGTAATTATTGACTCACATGGGACTGCAAAGTGGTTAGTAATGAATCACATGAAATGTGTGTCTTTCTTCAACGTGACATCATGACTTTGCGTTACACGCCAAGTGGCGTGTTATCTGTATGCATTTTGAGCTATCTGTGTGTATGTATACAGCGGACGGGTTGCAGACTGATTTCAATAAGTGCCGTATGTATGACACGCCAATTTGTATGCCATTTTGGTGCGTTATCAAGACGCAGACATAATCACTTTTCGGACAGTTGGGTTTAGGAAAACAATAACGGGGTTGGTTTTAGTAAAAGAAGAAAGCGACGGTTGGGTTTAGGAAACGTGACACACAGGACACGATCCCCGGTCTCCTGGGTGAAAGTCCTGTGTTGTTTGACCCATCCACCACCCCAACTAACCTCCCTATGCGGATTTTCAGGCTTTCATACTACTTGCTACGGCGTAAATTGACACACAATCGCAAGGTAATGTAAGTCAATGGAGGCCAAACGGCATCGATAAACACGCTAAAAAGCAATTATGCGTCTTGATAACACTCATGGCATACGAATTGGCGTGTCGTACATACGCCACTTATTGATATCAGTCTGCTTTCTTGAACATGTTGAATGTGTAGTGAGCGGCCCTTGATGATGAGCTTATTTTTTAAATAATATACACCTTGTATCTATTGTTTGGTTTATTTTGCATGACATGTTACATTATTTTGACAGTGCAGTAGTATCGCTATCTCTATGTGCTGATGCTTTAGAACACAGATGACTGCAGCTTTATACTGCAGAGGTGTTCCTGTTATTTTGTCCACACCATGAACCTGCAGAGACGTGTCAGTACATTCAATTACAGCCTCTGAAATGCTTCCCTTTCATAGAATTATTGCTCTTGTAAAGCATTAACAATGTTTTTTGCAGACAAAAACTTCTAAACCCTTTTTGCTTTTTTAAACTTCTAGCTCGTGTTACCTGACACTGTTTTTCAGATTTCAGGGTGAGGGTTTTTTTTTTTTTTTGGGGGGCGGTCCTCGCTAGGTGTGACCCCTCCCCCTGCATATCGGACCAAAGCTTCTTCCCATCGTGTCCTTGTAAGGACTTAACTGCAGCTGAAAATCCACTAAATGACACACCTGCTGCTGC
Source organism: Sander vitreus (assembly GCF_031162955.1). NCBI lineage: Eukaryota > Metazoa > Chordata > Actinopteri > Perciformes > Percidae > Sander > Sander vitreus. Next base: position 13,211,290 of record NC_135859.1, on the reverse strand, counting down.
AGAGGGGAAGTTAGATTCACTGAAGTCCAGCTAAACTCTGTTTGGGTGTTATATGCAACAAAATGAGGAAGTGTTTCTTTAAACTTTAAACAAGTATATAAGATTAAAATACCTTAATGAGCTCAGGAATACTTGAACACGCTGGATGAAAGCCAGTCTTCACAATTGATATTCAACTTCTACTGTTCTTGTTTTGCTCCTACAAGACTGAAAGGGGAAAAAAAAAGTAGTTTGGCAAAGGCATTGTGCTGCTGCTTTCCTTATATGGACATAAGTGCAGCTGAAATTCCACCACAGGACATACACACCTGCTGCTCCTGCTGTTCTTCAGGTGTACACACAGTTTATACTTATATTTCCACAACGTTTACCCGAAGGATGCAGGTTCTGATTTGAATTGCAAAATAAAAATACGCTCATAAAATAATGCATGATGCCAGTTATGCATCAAAGATAAACAGTGCCAACAGTGCCTTAAGTACAATTTGTACTTGTACTTGAGTAGTTTTATTTTCTGCTCCTTTCTACTCTACATTTCAGATATGTTTTTTTGACACTACATTTAGCTGACAGCGGAAGTTACTTTGCATATTAAAGTTTAAATGCAAAATAAATATACAGGTGCTGGTCATATAATTAGAATATCATGAAAAAGTTGATTTGTCAGTAATTCCATTCAAAAAGTGAAATTTGTAGATTATATTCATTCATCACACACAGAGTGATATTTCAAATGTTCATTTCTTTTAATTGTGATGATTATAACTGACAACTAATGAAAATCCCAAATACAGTATCTCCGAAAATTAGATTACTTAAGACCAATACAAAAAAGGATTTTTAGAAATGTTGGCCAACTGAAAAGTATGAACATGAAAAGTATGAGCATTTACAGCACTCAATACTTAGTTGGGGCTCCTTTTGCCTGAATTACTGCAGCAATGCGGCGTGGCATGGAGTCGATCAGTCTGTGGCACTGCTCAGGTGTTATGAGAGCCCAGGTTGCTCTGATAGTGGCCTTCAGCTCTTCTGCATTGTTGGGTCTGGCGTATCACATCTTCCTCTTCACAATACCCCATAGATTTTCTATAGGGTTAAGGTCAGGCGAGTTTGCTGGCCAATTAAGAACAGGGATACCATGGTCCTTAAACCAGGTACTGGTAGCTTTGGCACTGTGTGCAGGTGCCAAGTCCTGTTGGAAAATGAAATCTGCATCTCCATAAAGTTGGTCAGCAGCAGGAAGCATGAAGTGCTCTAAGACTTCCTGGTAGACGGCTGCGTTGACCCTGGACCTCAGAAAACACAGTGGACCAACACCAGCAGATGACATGGCACCCCAAACCATCACTGACTGTGGAAACTTTACACTGGACTTCAAGCAACGTGGATTCTGTGCCTCTCCTCTCTTCCTCCAGACTCTGGGACCTTGATTTCCAAAGGAAATGCAAAATTTACTTTCATCAGAGAACATAACTTTGGACCACTCAGCAGCAGTCCAGTCCTTTTTGTCTTTAACCCAGGAGAGACGCTTCTGACGCTGTGTCTTGTTCAGGAGTGGCTTGACACAAGGACTGCGACAGCTGAAACCCATGTCTTGCTTACGTCTGTGCGTGGTGGTTCTTGAAGCACTGACTCCAGCTGCAGTCCACTCTTTGTGAATCTCCCCCACATTTTTGAATGGGTTGAATCCTCTCCAGGGTGCGGTTATCCCTATTGCTTGTACACTTTTTTCTACCACATCTTTTCCTTCCCTTCGCCTCTCTATTAATGTGCTTGGACACAGAGCTCTGTGAACAGCCAGCCTCTTTAGGAATGACCTTTTGTGTCTTGCCCTCCTTGTGCAAGGTGTCAATGGTCGTCTTTTGGACAGCTGTCCAGTCAGCAGTCTTCCCCATGATTGTGTAGCCTACAGAACTAGACTGAGGGACCATTTAAAGGCCTTTGCAGGTGTTTTGAGTTAATTAGCTGATTAGAGTGTGGCACCAGGGGTCTTCAATATTGAACCTTGTCACAATATTCAAATTTTCTGAGATACTGAATTTGGAGTTTTCATTAGTTGTCAGTTCTAATCATCAAAAGTAAAAGAAATAAACACTTGAAATATATCAGTCTGTGTGGAATGAATGTATACATTATACAAGTTTCACTTTTTGAATGGAATTACTGAAATAAATCAACTTTTTCATGATATTCTAATTATATGACCAGCACCTGTATGTTGAATTTATCAGATATGATACATTCTTATAGATTACGATAAGATAAAATAAGATACACCTTTTTTAATCCTCAGCGGGAAAATTTGGTTGTTGCAGCAGTAAAACAAAAACACCATACAGATATGTATAAAGAGTAACCTTATCTTGAGCTGCTAAAAAAATTGTCGGAATATTAATCAATAATGTCATGCCTTAATTACTTTATATAACCAAATCCTCATCGTACTTTAACTTTTGAGTACATTTAGCGTTTTTGATGGCAGAACTTTTACTTGTAGTGGAGTATTTTTACACTGTGATATTGCTGCTTTTACTTGAGTATCTGAGTACTTCTTCAACCACTGAAAATCGCCCAAATCCTAACATATTACGAGGTGGGAGAAGGTTTGGGGATTTGGAGGCACTATAAAGATAGTGTACTGTATTTAATATAAAATAAAACTGTCAGTTTTTGTTTTGCTAACCAAAGTGAAATACTGAATGCAGCAGTTTTGAATGTTTACACTTTGTCGTCCTGCTTTAGAATACTAGACATTCAGGATTTACTGCAGTGAAGTCACAGCACCGGTTAGCCTCTGCATAGCCCTGGAGTCAGGCAGCGCCGACATTGTCCACATTCTCCGGCTGGTTCAGGCCTGTTTGGGGAGCCGGAGGAGTGTCAGTCGGTCTTCCAAACCACACATTTACTCTGAAACTAATTAACACGCAACAACACAAAGACCAAAAAAACTTGTGAACACAGAAGAAACTTCCGGGCTGGATGGGAATCCTCCGTCTGTGAACATTTTTTTATTTTTATAAGTAAATAAAAATCAACATGCAGAGACTTGAAACCTGCAGTAGTCTGCCTTTATCTTTGTCACAGTGTTGTGGTAATGCAGAGGAGAATCAGTCTGAGAGGGAATGAGGACTTGTTGACTGACTGGCAGGTTTCAAGTCTCTACAAGCTGATTTACATGGTAATGAGTTGAAACTAATGGCTGTATAAAAGGAAGAAACAAGTCATTCAGAATTCTACAACATATATGTAAAATGGTTGGCAGTAAGACTCAGTGTTTTTAAAATAACAGCTTCCTATTAACTTTGTTTTCAGCTCAAAAACTTAAACATAAACTCAGGTTTTATTTTCACATGGGCAAAAACATGTTGCACAATTGTTCAATTAGCAATCGGAGCTTTAGCAATTAAAGGGCCACAGGAGAGGTCTTCTGTTGGAACATAGGAGAGAGGCAGGAAGAGTGTACAGTAAGAGGACAAGAAAGAGGAAGAGCGAGATCAAGATGAGTTGTAATCTCTGATGAGGTTCAGGCCACTATGGTCTAACAATGAGGGAGGCTGGGCAGAGAGAGTACAACCAAACTTGAGCAACTTCACAGTAACGCCTATGACCGCATTCCCCATACGCATTTACCTCTTCTACAAGCTATGGAAGATGCATGTAAAGATATAGCTGTAGAAAGTGTTTATATTACAGTATACACTGTTTTTTAATTGAGTATAAAAACAGACCACTGTACAAACATAGTAAGGGTAACGCTGACCATGCAAAGGGCATTGATATGATGGGTGTGCGTCATTTTGGGAAGACATAACATGAAGGCAGAGTTTCATTTTTTCAGGAGAGTTTTGACAAATATTTACATGTTGGAATTATGCTTTTAACACTTAATACATATATAATTTACTGAAAGATGGATGCTTGGTGTTACAGGGTTATTGCACAGGGATTGATCCAATACACTAGGACTGGAGTTAAGTGTTCATCATAGTGACGGCCTGTGGAAAGAAACTGTGTCTGGTTGTTTTGGCGAACAGTATTCTGTAGAGCCTACCAGAGGGCAGAAGCTGAAACAGGTTGTGTCCAGGGTGTGACAGGTCTGCGCTGATGCTTTCTGCTGACTCTGGAGGAGTATTAGTCCTGGAGATGAAGGGCAGTTTGGCACCAATGATTTTCTCTGCAGTCGTCGTGACTGTCTGTTCCTGTTTGGTGGCTGATCCAAACCACACAGTGATGGAGGTGCAGAGAACAGACTGGATGATTTCAGTTAGATAGTATCAGCTGCTCCTGAGGAGGGTTGAAGGGGGTCCAGATGGTCGTTTGAGGGGTGGTAATGCATTAACATTAAAAGGATAAACATGTTGAGAGAGAGGCTATCTTGGAGCCGCTGATCCAGACAGAGTACTTCCTCTCTGGGGAAGCTATGATCTGGAGATGAGAGAACAGGTAAGACAGGGAGCAGTGATATAGTAATATTTCTGGACTTAAAATGTTGATTTGTGGGGTGGCCTCTAGCTCACCTAGTAAGAGCGTTCACCCCATGTTGGCTGAGTCCTGCAGTGGCGCGGGTTTGAATTTGACCTGCTGCCCTTTGCTGCGTGTCATCCCCAATCTCTCTCCCCCTTTCCTGTCTATCCACTGTCACTATACAATAAAGGGAAAAAGCCCCCCAAAAATAATGTTGATTTGACTAGAGTCATGCACACATATTGCTCATGTTTTATAATATGTCACTGCCAATTAACCTTAAAATGGAAAAACAAAAAATGTTTCCAAGGATTTAGTTGTTATGTTAGTTATGGAGACATTTTACCAGCATGCACAACCTGTTTACAGACCCACTGGGGGCAGTAGAACCTTTTAAGACCAAGTCCCTTTCAACACCCCTTTAATGTCATTTGTTACACTGCATTCACCTGCTGGTTAGATGTTATAGTCATGACACAGAGGTGACATTTATGCGATGTTGGTACCTGGTCTCAAGGACAACCGACTATGGAGGGGAAGTCAACGGGGGTGTATTGTCTCCGGCGAAACCGGCCTTACACATGACGGAGCTATTCTCAACAACAAGGGCATCGTCATCCATGCCTGAAAGGAAACATTTAGATTAATGCAACATGCTGCTTATTTTTGTAATAGCTTTTTTATCTTTGTTTCTGTGGTGCCAGTAAACTATTATTCCCCTTTAAAAATGAAAAAGAAATCATCATCGTTCTTAGTGTTTTCAGTTCAGGCAGAACATAAACAAAACTGAATAGCTTCTCTGTAGCAGGAGCTGGAGCTGAGGATGCGGAGGGAGCTGGGGATGCTAATGCATTAGAATATGTTAAAATATGTGAATATTAATATGTTAATTACTTTAACAAGATTAAAAATATTATTTATAGTTTTCACAAAATATATAATTTTATTAATTGGTTTGTTAAATAGTAGGGCTATCAGCATTAACGCGTTAATCGCGATGTGATTAAGGGCCGAGCATAACACGTTCATTTTTTTTTAATTGCATTAATCTCATGCCGCCATTTATTCATTTATTTTACACTTCACTCAGCTTCGCGTCGTGCCTAACGGGCTACTATTTTGACCCTTTGCAGCACCTTTACTTATCATCAAGCTGCCATACTTCCTCGTAACACATCCTGCTGCTGCAGGCTGCAGGCATGATGGAGAACTACAGCAGCAACACAATTCTGAATGGCGCTTTTTATTTTCCAAAACTCCCGGACGGCTCAGAAGTCAAAAGCCATATGCACATTGTGTAAAGCCAAATTAAAATATCACCAAAGCACGTCAAGCTTGAGCTACCACCTACGAGCTAAGTGCAAGCATAGTACAGTTAAAGTGACGTGGAGAGTGCTACTAGTTGCCAACCTGTGGATAAAACCAAATCCCAAAAGATTACTACAGCTCTTGCAAAAAAGGTGGCAACTAACTGCAGACTTGTCAGCACCGTAGAAGACTCGGGTCTTAAAGACTACGGTTGGCATGTTCTGACCCATCTTATACATTGCCGTCGAGAGGGACAGTAGTTTCACGCACACACAGCCTGCACGACACGGAGAAAGCAGCCCAACTGGAACTGCTGCAAAGTGCAAACGCTGACTCATTAACCGGTGATCACTGGACGTCAGTGAGTAATCAAAATTATTTAGAAGTTACTGCGCACTATATTGACTCTAGATTCAAATGTGTGACCAGATTCACACATTTTCTTTTGTTTACAGTAAATTAATAAACAAATACAAATCCTAAAGTCAACTTCATAAAGTAACTTTCTTTGCATTCATTTGATTCCCAATCAAGATACACTGGTAATAATTGCTTTCCATTGTTAATATGTACTTAAAAACTGTTATAAAATAATAGAATTTTAATCATGTGATAAAATGTGATTAATCGCGATTAACTATAGAAATTCAGCGATTAATTGCAATTAAGAAAATATTTATCGTTTGACAGCCCTATTAAATAGCCTACACATTTCTTCTGTTGAAAACTCTAACGCATGCCGTCCACTGGCGTGAACATGAAATAATTAAAAACTCCTTGACAAATGCATGTATACATATTTTTTTTTTTTTTTTTTTTTAAAAAGGGCGTGAGCAGTGTGTTTATAATTAATAATGCGAGATCCACCTTTCTCCAAATTGAAACAGGGATCCCTCAGGGCACTGTTTTGGGACCCATACTCTTCAGCCTTTACATTAATGATTTGCCAGATGTATGTCCAGATATAGGTCTACAGATGTATGCAGATGACACAGTGGTGTATGCATCTGGTAATACCTGTACTTCTGTGGCTGACAAACTAAATGTCAGCTTAGATAAAATATAATCTTGGCTGGCTTCATCTTGTTTAACTTTAAACACAAAAAAAAAAAACTTGTCTGCTTTTCCATTAAAAAACTACCTCTACCACAGCTCTTGAATGTACAAATTAATAGGGAGCTTATTGAACAAGTACCTGAAGTGAAGTATCTAGGAATAATTATAGACTGAATCAGTTGAACTTTAAGTCATATCAAGAAAATCTATAAGACCGTTAAGGCCAACTTGGGCTGCTTTAGGATGATAAGAAACTGCCTGACTCTTGACTGTGCTTTTATTTTTTTTAAATTCTATGATTCTCTCACACATATTGTATGGCTTGACCACATGGTCCCAAGCTCACCAGACATCAGTTAAGACCATAGAGTGTCTATATAACCGAGCTTTGAAAGTCCTAGACAAGAAGAGAATAAGGTACAGTATCATCACTGCCAAATTTGAAGCAAACATAAGATTTTAAGCTTTGCTACTTTTATCTCCCTGCATTTTGTTAAATTGGTCTTCAAATGCCTAAATAACGCTGCTCCCCTTCCCCTTTGCAGAACAATAATAAAACCGCAAAGTGGTACCAGAACCATCACCCGAGCAGCGTTAAAAGGCAATTGTAGCATCCCTTTCCGTAGAATATAATTTGCCCAAACTGCATTTTCAGTAAAGGGGCAAAATTATGGAACTTTCTGTCAGACCACTTGAAATGTATTTCAACATTAGCCACTTTTTAAAAATAAATACCAAATTGTGGCTAATTCGGGAACAATCTTGCTCTCATATTTAGTTTTTACACTGTGTTCTCATTGTATACTTTCCTTCCATTTTCATTTCATTTCTTTTTATTTCATCTTTATTGTATTTTTAATAATAATGTAAATCTGTATTTTTATTTGTAACCAAAAGCCCTACTAGGGACAAGTATCGAGAATTAGCTTCGGCTAAAAACACTGATACATACATCAGATGACTGTTGAAGTTATCTATGTTTTTTGTATCAGTCCCTATCTAAATAAACCTTTTTATATAAAAAAAATAAATAAATTGACTTGTCAGACAGGAAGGGTGAGTATAGACCTAAAATGCTTCTGTAGAGGTGAAGACTTCTCCGCCAACACCCACTGAACGATTCTTGACAAACACAAGTCCAGCTGAGGCTGATGGGAATGTTCTGCAGGTATTTGGTCATAAACCAAAGTATTGGACACATTAAAATATTGACCTGTTGATAGCGCTAGATGAAAAGTCAGAGGATCACCAAAGTTATTACAATTCAACTTGAGGGGAACATAAATGATATTTCATCACAATCCCTCCAATAGTTGTTGTTGAGGTATTTCATACAAAGTCATGAATGTCAAATGTCAAGGTACATTTATTAGTTTACACCTTTCAACAAGGCAATTCTTTACATGAGACAGATAGGCATTACGAAACGATCACAAGAAAATATTAAAAGACACATTCAAATGGTATTAAAAAGGTTAAAATAAAAAATAAGTATAAGGAGGAAGATCAATTCGATCAAAAGCTCCAGTACAGCAACATAGATCTTGGTGGTGTAGAAGTTACAGAACAATACTGCACAAAACCTTATATACTATGCAGTGTAATAACATGTATACTATGCAAAAAAATATTACTGAACCAATGATCAACAGAACGGCTCATGATACTGAAATGGATGATATAAATGACAACAGGAATAGTCGTTACATATGATGTGCATTTAAACTGCAGTGACAATAATCAGGCTGTATCTCATTAAACAGGAAACAGACTGTAAGAAAAAGCCTGAGGATATAGACAGGGAGCCCTCTTGTTGCATCAAGCACTCTAAATATTTTAAGATATTAAAACACACAAAGGATGACCCATACAATTTAGGTACTGTCAACTAGCATCAGTTACTGGCTGATTACTGATGACAGGATTGACTTACTACATTTATTTACTAAATGGACAGGCGCCATGTAAATCTAAAGGTATACCTACACCCAGGAACCGATCTGTATACTTATGTGGTTAATTTACTTCAACCTTAGTTAGTAAGCCGCAGCTGCTGCTCCGTCTCTCGGCTGGGCTCCTTCGCCAGGGGAATTAAACATTTAAAAAGACTTTTAAAAAAATAAAAACTTTAAATGTCTTGTAAAGCTTACACAGGTTATATGTTTTGACAGCTTTTTTGTTGGTACATTCAAATATCTCTTCCCCCCCTTCAGCTCTGTCTGGTTGACGTAAAATGCATCCTTTAGGTGCACCAGAGTGGGCATGTCACCACAGACATCACTCTGGTATACTGAGAAATACAGAGAGCTTTCCCTGGTGGCGAGGGGCCATTGTGTGAACCTTTTTGGCAAGGGCTTGAATTTGACAGACGTTCATTTTTATTGTAAAAGTCCCGCACTCTAGCTTTAATAAAAATATATAGAAAAGAAAAGTCAAAATATTAGAATTGGTGGTTTGTTCTTCGTGGCCTAATTAGACACTGTTGAGCATTATACAGCCCAGTGATGCTCAAATCCAAAAGTCAGTGGAAAGGTCAGAGGATGATACATTTATTTTTGTATTGCTGTTTTAGTTCATTTATTTCTTGTTCATGCTTTTTCTTCAAGTCCTCCGTTTCTTCTTTCAGTGCTTTTTCTTTGTGACTCGAGAGGTTTTGTAACAGAGTGTACTCTTTGCCATGGCTCGCTTCTTTCTCCTGCATCTGTCTCACATGCTTTACCTTCATTTCCTGTACTTCTTCCATGTGCTTCTCCACCAACGCTGTAAAGTCCTTGGTGTATTTCTTTCTGAACTCATTGAACTCTTCAGCTTGTTTTCTGGCATCCTCTTCGCATTTCTCCTTCATTTCCACCAGTTTTTTCTCATAGTTTTCCTCTAATTCTTTCCTCTCCTTCTCCTCCTGTTCTCTTCTGTTCCGATCTTCTTCTTTTCTTTCCTTTTCATGTTTTTCTCTTTCCTGTTCGTATTCTTCTTGGAGCTTTTTAAGTCTTGTTTGCTCCTCATGTCGTCTCTTATCATTTTCTCGATATTGTTTGACCCACGATTCTTTTCTTTCCTTCTCCCAGTCCTCTTTTTGCTTTCTCATCTCTTCTTTACTCTGCTCCAACTCTCTGTCAAGTTTTTGCTCCCAGTCTTGTCGTTGTATATCCTCCTGCTTTTTCCTCTTCCTGTCCTCTTCTTCTCTCATTTCCTGTTCTTTCTTTCTCCCCTCACGCTCTTTGCGGATGTTTTCCTCCATTTCTTTAAGTTGTTTGGCTCTCTCTTGTTCAATTTCTGCTTTCTGTTGTTTCATCCTTCTCTTCACTTCTTCCATTTCCTCCTCATGTTTTCTCTGGAGCTCCACCCTCTCTCTCTGCATTTCTTCTTCTTTCTCTTTCAGGATCCTGTCCACTTCCTTCTGTATTGCTACCTCGGCCTCTTGGAACATTTCTGAGGTGTAGCAGTTGCCGCCATTTTCCTTCAGCATTTTGTTGGACTTCTTCAGCAGCTCTCCGACTTGATTCTTGTTTGTTTGATTATTGTTATTGAAGACCTGGTATCTTCCTCCACAGTCATGTATCAGTTTTTTCAAAAAGTCATCACAGTCTTCTATGTAACTCTCAATTGTTTTGTTTTTCAGATCATCTCCTCTGGTGAATAGAATGATGATGAAATCTCCTGAATGCTTGCCAAAATATTTCTTGATCAGTTCCACAGAGTCTTTTTCCTCTTGTGTGAAGCGACCGATCTGCAGCACCAGTAAGAACACATGAGGTCCAGGAGACAACATGCTGATGCATTTCACAAGTTCGTGTTGAACGTCATCATTGGACAGCGTTGTGTCGAACAAGCCGGGGGTGTCGACCACAGCAACAGATCGTCCATCAATCTCTCCTGTTTCTTTCTTGCAAAACTTGGTCACAGACTTTGAGCTGGGAGTAGACATAAAACATTCTTTGCCCAGAATGGTATTTCCAGTTGCACTCTTGCCACTGCCAGTTTTTCCAAGCAGCACTATTCTGAGACACTCTCTGCTCTGAATGGTGTCATCAGTTCCCATATTACTTTTATGTTTTAAATCCCTCAGTTCAGCTTTAAGTTTTGTATTATTGTTCTCCTGCTCTTCAAACTTCTCTGCCTGAGCCTTGGTAATCATTTTCATTGTGAAACATCTGGATCCTTCAACTCTCGTTTTTTCCACAGCATCCAAGAGCTCTGGGATCTGCTGCTGGTCCTTGATGTTGAGAACAACATATCTTCCTCCACAGCTCTGACAGAGCTCCTGGATGTCCTTGTTTTCCTTAAGAAAATTAACAACAGCTGGAGCTGTAGGATCTGACTCCACAGTGAACAGAATCATGATGAAGTCATTGACTTGAGAGCTGAAAGTGTTCTGGATGGTCTGTAACTCTCCCTTGTCATCACCAGTGAGGGGACCCACAGGTAGGACCATGATGAAGGCGTGGACACCCTCAGGATCACAGAGGGAGATACACCTGAATGATTCCTCCATCACTGCCTTCTGACGTTCTCCATACAAGGCAGGCAGCTCCACCAGGGAAACCCAACGTCCACACACCTCTCCCTGATGTTTAACACACTCTGATGAGTTGGAGACTGAATGAAGCTCTGTCTGACCTAAAATGGCCTTGGCTGCTGAAGTCTTCCCTGCTCCTCTCCTCCCACACAGAACCAGGTTTAAAGCTGGTCTGATGTGTCCAGATGTTGGTCTGGTGTCTTCAGTGAAGGTGAGGAAGGTTCCTTTGTTTTCATGCACGATGTTCTCAATCTTCTCCATTAATGCTGTTTGGTCAACTTCAGACTGTAGTGTAGACTCCATGCTGTAGTGTCTTCCTCCACAGTCTTTAAGGAGTTCATTAACACAGACACTCATTTCATTCCCATGTGTCATGATGATCATTGAGTACTTAAAGTAATCTTGACCAAACAAACTCAGGATGAACTTCAGTGTTTGTCTGTTCTCCTCAGTGAAGTCAGAAGGCTTTACTAACAGCAGCAGGACATTTGGTCCAGGTGAACAAAGAGTCACACAGTGCTTTAGTTCTCTTCTCACGTTCTCCACAGACAGACTGAATACATCTGGAGTTTTTACTACTATTAATGATTTTCCTCTCCACTCTCCAAAGAAGGCCATAGATTGACTGGTTGGGGAAGTTGTTTGGTGAGAAGGACCTTTGACCCTGATGAAGTTACAAAGCTTTTTCTGTTTGTCCTCACTTTTTCCCAGAAGCACAATCCTGTATGCCAATGCTGTAAAACAAAAGACACAAAGATTAAAAAGCTCACTATGAATGGCATTTATAATTTGTATAGAGCATATGTTAAATTATTAAAAAAAAAATGTGGGCATCAAACACTCGATTTCCTGCATTCTGGTGAATTTTTATGCAACAATTTGGGTAAGTAGACACAATTCCGTCAGATCGTTTTTAGATCTCGACATTTCCTGTTTTTTGAGGGGGACAAATCTACCTCTTCTAAATATTGGGGGAGGACATATGCCCTGCATCCCGTATCTATAAAAATCCATAGTAAAATACATGATTAGCGTTGTGATGAATTTACTTACTGTGAGTCATAGGGGGTTTCTCTGAAAGTTGTTCATGGATTTTCTTATCCAAATGCAGCCCTGTGAAAAGATGACATCAATAATTTGCAGCTTAATGTTCTTATTTACGGTTTCATCACCTTGTCAGAAATGTTTCTGCACTTTACCAGCATCTTTAACAGCATCTGTTAAAGAAGTCTGTTTTTTCTTTTGTTTTAGACTTTGATGATCACCTGGTAAAGTAGACGCTGTGTCCTCAAATACATCACAGCTCACATGCTCTCCATTGTTCTCCTTTGCAGTTTGACCCAAAGCGTGTTAACAGCTCTGGAAGTTCAAGGCCCTTCAGCTTCAAGTATCTGTATCTACATTTTCTGATCATGTCTTTTAATGGAGGGTATGTTTCCATTAAACCTGATCTTTCCACTCTGGGGGTTGATATCAGAACCAATGAATGATCAAATGACTGATCACTGAACTTGTCAAGGATTGATTGTAGCCTCTGTTTGTGTTTCTCAGTGAAGTCTTCAGGCTGTAGAACCAGCAGGAACACATGAGGTCCAGGATCAGAGTGTTTCACACATTTTTCTACATGTTCTGTCAGTTTTTTCTTCAGAGATGTTGGGGTGCAGCAGATCTGGAGTGTTGATGACAACGATTATTTTCTCCTTTAACCGTCTGACTTTCGGACAGGGGTCTGGTTCTTCCTCAGTAGTTGAATACAGTCTCTCCCAGTATGAAGTTCCCCACTGAACTCCTCTCAGACCAGCTGTTCCCCAGCAGAACAACCCTCAGCTCAGACACTGAAACACAACGATTCAGAAAACGCAACTAAATGCAGACTTGCATGTATTCATTTATAGTTTCATTGCTGTTTATCTTTAGGGGTTTAGTTGCTTACTTACAGATTTTACATACGAAATATTGTAAACTCAGATACTCTCTGTCAGGTGGCAGCCACTCATAGCTCTTACAGCGCTTCAGAGGACACAGATCATCTGTGACAGGAAGGATTCATCTGTTTACTTTATCACATGTGGCACGAACACTGTCACCATCTGTTTATTTTTATTTAATTGCCATCTTTTCCTGTTTTTGAGTGATATATAAGTACTATTAGCTGCTGAAAACCGGAGTCAAGTTCCCTTTATGCAAAAGCCCACTTAGTCAATAAAACTAATTCAGATTCTGATCACTCAAATGTCCCACGCAGTCTTCTAAAACTGTCATGGCTGATCGTAATCTTTCTTATGGTTATTATCACAGCTACACATCAGACACCCAAGACTTTAAAATCATTTTAGAATCACACATTTAAGTAATACTGTATGCAATACAGCTGATTATGACAAAAACTGTTAAAAAAGTAATACGGCAGCAAATTCAAACACCACACTGGCTTGTGTTTTGTCTCCACCTAGTGGGAATCTCTTGGCAGAATGCCAGCCATTGAAAGAAAGACAAGTCTCAGTATTTCTTCAAAGGCAGGGATTTTTATAAATTGAAAAATAAAACAAATCACGATTTTCTTTCAGTATGTGACAGAGAAATAATAAAATAACAGTGATAAAATGTAAAAGTTGATTAAATAGTGACTATGGTCCAGCTGTGGGTTGTATCTCATTTAAGGTCTGAGGACACCGCTCTTTAGTTATCTCTATAATCTGTAGACGGAGAGAGAGACGTTTATCCAGATTTATAAAGTCTGACTGGACTCACCTGAGGCTGCAGTCGCCATAGTGTGCTCTCCTGCAAACTTCACTAATTCAACTGAAGACCAACTGCTGCATTAAGAACCTAAAGAAAGAACATTTTAGATTTAAATTATCTCACTTATTAACACCAAAATGTTTTACAGAGGAAATATTAGTAGATTGTAGTTCTATGGATTGACCTATTACTGAAACCTCAGCCACAAGAAGACCCTTACGTTTGGTTTTATAAACATCAGATCACTGTACACCAGGGCCGTACTGATAAATGATTAGATTAGCGTAGTGTTGATATGACTGGTTTATGTGAAACATGGCTGAAACTAAATGTTTTCTAATCACCTGACCACACCAATGGCCATATTGCTCTGGGCTGCTAAACAACTCACTTACTGTATTGTAAGTGTAGTTTCAATTTCACCTCGTGATATTACCTTCAACTCATTTGAGGCTCTTGTGTTAAAACCGCCTCAAACCATAGCTCAAAACACTCTGACGAGTCTTTTTAAAAAGATTTCTAAATTGGAGGATAAGAAGATTGTAGACACTGTTAAGAGCTTCTGTACACTAGTCCTGTAAGAATCGTATCTTTAAAAAATAATGTGTTGATTCAACTCTGAAGTTGTACAGCTCTATACATCAGCTGTTTCTGATACTTTCATACCAGCACCGCAAAGTACAGTTATAGAATCAAGTCAACATACAAACAACAAAAACTGAACATTAAAGTGCTCATATTGTGCTTTTTGGCTTTTCCCCTTTCCTTTATTGTGTTCTATATCTTTTTTGTGCATGTTATAGGTTTACAAAGTGAAAAAGCCCAAAGTCCACCCCAAAGGGACTTATCTCCAACAGAACACTGTTCACAAACTGCTCCAAACAGCTCTATTGTAGTCCAGCCTTTACTTCCGTGACGAACACTCGTCACTTTGTAACAGACGTTATAATGCTCGCCTAGCTGCTAGCGTAGCACGCCCTCATACTCTGCAACTGACTAGCTAGCAGTGCTTACCTAGGTACTGCACGTGTGCGACTCCCAACAAAGATGGAACAGAAGTGAGATGCCTCACTCTGTAGCTAAAACAGAGAGTAGGATTGCACAATATTAACAAAATGTGATATTGATTATGAATATTGCGATATAGATATTAATTTTTAAACATGTAAAATTACAAAAGTTACAGGAAAACGCATCAAAATAGATTCATAACAAATAAAACAAGTTTTCTTAGAACACAAGGTTTATTTAAACTGACGGTCATATTGGACTGGTACAACATGAATAAATAAATAAGGACCATGTCTACAGAACAGGACAGTTTTATTGGTTGGACAGTATAATATAAATAAATAAATAAAGCGGTCACAACTTTTCTTTCGCTTCTCTGATTCGTTCCATTTTGTTGTCTCAATCTATTTCTTCACTTACACTGTCACTCTGTCGACACACACTATAGTATAGAGCGTACCACGTGTGTGCACGTGTGTTCCACTTGCACATGTTGTGACAAACCCTATAGTCTATAGGGTTTGTCACAACATGTGCAAGTGGCACGGTAACTGGCCAATGAAACATGATCATTATAGCGTTTCAAGCGGGCTCTAAATCAAACACAACTAAGCCACACAGCCAACGGACGGGACGCAGCACTCCACGAAAGAAACAAAATATTGCAAATAGTGCAACCCCTTTCGATATAATATTGCGCAACGTGATATTGCAATAACGATATTGAGTCGGTATATCATGCACCCCTAACAGAGAGCTCAACACACAGGGTGAAAGGAGGAGCTGCAGCAATGTAGTAGTACAACAAAATATGGTGTTTTTTGAAAATGAAACCACATAAACCTATTCTGGTACAACCTCTAAATACAATTATGAATCTGAAAATGAGCATAATATGAGCACTTTAAGGACTTTAGGCTACTACATACATAACACTGTTCAGCTGTCTGCATTAAACTCTGGCAATTTATACTGGCATTTATCTTGAATCTACTCACCAGAAATTGTTACTTTGTCATTTTCCCTCCAATAAAGACACGTACAGGCCTGGTACAGACTGATAGCTCTGACTCACTGAGAGCTGAGTGTAAAGAGGAGACAGAAGGTCAGGAGAAAGAACCAAAAGATTAGATGCAAGACTAAGACAACCCTGGACTAAATTCCTTGGCGAAGCTGATTGACTGATGAAGATAATAATAATAATAATAACAATAATAATAATAATTGATATAATAATCTTGATGGGTATAAAACATGTACTGTAGCTATATCCAGAGCCGCGGGAACATATTTTGAATTGGGGGTGCTGACAAATTTTCCAGAGTGAAGTTTTCAGCCAAAGTCAACCACCACACACCAAACTGCATCCATCACATTTATTGAACTGTATAGATATTCAATTCATTATAAATAGCCTGTCCAAGACAATAATTAGCCAGCCATAGGCTACTGATCACGAAACACCGGAAAATAATCCCGTTATCACTATTCAACCAAGTGAAATTTCTTTCATACCCATACTGTCAAGATGAAGACAAAATATCTCTATTTATTAAAACCAAGGCACTTCGTGGTGTCAAAACAGTACTAAGGCTTCGGTAATACAACAAGGTACACGCTCCAAAAGCGAAAAAACAAAAACAAGAATAAAGTCCAAAATCCAAGACAGAACAAAATAAGCACGATACAGGCACACAGCTACGACAATGGTACAGAATATGCCTACTACAAGCTCAAAAACGGAGCCACAAAACACAAGGGTATAAAACACATCACTGAATTATATCAAATCAAAATGAAGCAAGCCAGTCTGCGGCTGCCCTGCTGCTGCGAGCTTGGCTTACAAGATTAGCTCCCTTGTCGTCTGTTGCTAGCAGGGACGCTGTGGCAGTGACAGGTGTAGAGGGTGCTGCTGCTACTTCTTTCGGTTACAGTTGCTGAGTTTTCTGCCTCCAGTCTTTTAGGCTTTTTAGCCTGTGGTTGATTTATAAAGAAATCCAAAATGCGCTTTTGTGCCATGGTTAGCTAACTTCTGTACTGTTGACCAGCTGGGAAAGTTTCCACAACTATCTTCATTCATGAATGAGTGTCAGAGGCGCACAGCACGCCTTGCTCTTGGCAAAATCAGCAGATTCATTCTAATCAAATTATGTGTTTATCTCTTACTTACCAGATTTTAAAATGTATTACATTTAATTTGTAATGAAAGGAATTAGATTTATATTAATAATCAATTTATTAAAAGTATTTTTTTATTTTTTTATTATGGTTGTAGTAGTTTGTCCTTTCGCTGCAGCACCCTCCGCACCCCTAGTTCCCGCGGCCATGGCTATATCTGCGATATAAGTCATCTACTTTCAAAGTAATAAGAATAGTCTAATAGGAGTTCACGCTGAGTCTCTCACATGTAGCCTAATATTGCTGCACGTTCACACTGAAACCACAGGCGATCAGATACCAAGAGAGGATTGACTTCCTCGTCTTATCTGAAATGGCGTCTCGACACTTCACTTCGGCCTAATGTAACATAACCATTTGTTACAGTCGTCTCAGTTAATCTCCTCATTTCAGAGAGATTTTAGAGGATAAAAAAACATGTAAAATCATAACCGTACCACAGAAGAGTATCTTCCTCGTTTTCTCACAGACTGGTGGATGGGTGTCGTTTATTTCCGATTCAAACATAAATACCATTAACTTGGCTGGTCACAACCGACATACTACACATATACATGTTAATACAGTAAACCTACATGCTTCCACATATACAGTATCTATTATTGTTTTTTATTAACTCTATTAACTCATCAACCATACCGATACTTTTACTTTAATTACTTGGTTATTTTTCTTTTTTCGTTTAGTTTTGGTCGAGTTTACTTACCTACTGGATTTCTTGCTGCGACACAAACAAGAGTAAAAGTGAAAGGAATAAACGGTCAGGAGGAAGGGCGTCAAGTTCACCAGGAGCCAAACATTTTTTTAAAGCTATAACTAGGCTACTGGAGGAGTAGGCTGTTTGTGTAGATTAGCGACAGATTGGTTTGATTGAGTGTCAGTGTCTCATTTGCAAAGAGCTTTGTACTTTTTAAAACTTGACCTGCTGATATTTACTATTAATAAGCTCTATGTTGTATATTTAAAATGTACTGTGTGTGTATACAGACATATAGGTATGGGATAACGTAAAGTTCACTTCTGTTTCTGTGTTGTTTTTTGTACCTGCAGATGAACCATTTTCAGAAGCATTTGACAAAGGTTTGTTATCTGTAATTTAACTTTACAAATGCTAGACTATTTTACAGCAATTACAATAATTTGCAATCATGCACTTAATACGTTTCTATTATTATTATTATTATTATTATATATTTGCATTATATATATTGTATAAAACAAATATATTTGTTTGACAAAATTTCTCATCACAAGGTCTCTTTACTGGGTTTTTTCTTAGACACATCTCATGGCCTTCTTCAGCAGTTGGAGTTTGCTCAGTTGCCATGGGTATGGTTAAGTTGGTATTGTCACAGCACAGGTTAGTACTGTTAAAATAAGTTTTGTTGGTAGGTGTATTAGATTTAATTAGCCTACCACTAACTCTTATGGTTGTACCAGCTACTTGGCCAGGTAGGCCAAAACAAGCCTACACAGCCTATACTTGAGTGCAAGGCACAAACACAAATCACTATTCCAACATGCTATTTAGTAGGCTAAAAAAGTATGCGCATGGACTATTAAATAGAGTATGTGGCCTCTACATCTCACAATGCAATGCAGTAGTAACAACAATAGTCATAACAGAAAAACTGACAGCGACCAAGGCAGCTCTGTAACGTCAATAATGCTTCAATTTACATTTCTACATCTTAGAAATCTGTGATTTTGTCACCTGTGACCGTTGGACTAGTTAATTAGGCTACCCTTTCCATTAAGATAAGCATTACGATTCAAGAGGTTTATTTGTCATATGCACAGTGAAGACACAATGGATAAAAAAGGAGAATAATACAATAAAGCTTAAACAAACAATAAAAAGTTGTAATAAATATTTGAAAAAAATATAAAAAATGGATAAAGTGCATATAAGTGCACTGTGCCTAGCAGCTCTGTATATGGTGTGAGTCCAGGAGACTAGGAGGGGAAGATGGAGTGTGTGTGGAGGGATAGTGCAGAGTTGAGGAGTCTGATGGCCTGTGGATAGAAGCTGTTTGTGAGTCTTGTTGTTCGTGCTTTCACACTCCTGTAGCGCCTTCCTGAGGGCAGGAGTGTGTAGAAACTGTGTTGTGAGTGTGTATTGTCTTTAATGATGTTGTGGGCTCTCCTGATGACCCTGGTGGTGTACATGTCCTGTAGTCCTGTAGGGCTGCTCCACAGTAGTCTAGCTATCACCAGACCAAGCTCAATCTTTTAAGATTGCAGGGCGAAATCAAATCGCCGGGCAGATCGGGCTGGGTTTACCCAGTCTAGCTCCACAGATGAGTAGTGCAGTTTTTATAACATGTTGGAAAGCCTTCCTGTCCCGAGCAGTGCTGTCTCCATACCACAATGTGATGGAGCTGGTGATGACACTCTCAGTGGAGAGTGGTAATTATTATTATTATTATTATTATTATTATTATTATTATTATATTTACAGTGGTAAATATGTAGAAGTTGCTACTCAGCACACAACCCTGTGGGGTCCCTGTGCTTACAGTTCTGATGTCAGATGTCCGTTGTCTGTTTGTAAGAAGGTCTGTATGGTTTGACCGTATTAAATGCTCAGCTGTAGTCAATAAATAGCATTCTCACATATGTGTCTTTGCTTTCAAGAAGCATGAGGCCTGTGTGGATGGTGGCGTTGACAGCATCGTCAGTGGACTGGTTCTGTCGATACGCAAATTGTAATGGGTCCAGGGTGGCTGGGATGGTTCTCTTGATGTGGGACAGGAGTATCCTTTCAAAGCACTTCATCACAACTGGGCTGAGTGCCACAGGACGAAAGTCATTTAAGCAGGTCACAGTACTTTTTTTTCGGTAGGGGCACAATGGTGGTGGACTTGAAGCAGTTGGGCGATGCCAGTAGATCTGATCTGAGATCTGAGACTCTCGGGAAGTGTAGTGGTAATTACAGCTCAGTGCATCCGACAAGATGCATACTACTGTTTATTCACAAAAAAGTGTGTTGAAATCAAATACATATTGAGTATGCAGGGCATGGTATGCGATTTTGGACGGAGCCCTGTATGTCAAAGGTGTACATACAATATATGATTAGAATTAAATATTTTCTTATGTAAAGCTAACATGGGAACAATACACATTTTTACAGTACATCTGTCATTGTCATTGTGTTTGTGTCTTAATGAATATGCTCTGTAACTCTAAAGTGCAATTGTAATAGTGATAAAGATGCTGTATTTCTGAACAGGGGCGGGGCTAGAAGGGCACAGGGTGGCACCTGCCCCCCCCTGAAATATGATTGGCCCCCCTAATCCATGGGCTAGAGTGCTGTCAATCTGACAATTATGATTTCTATTGGATCAGAGTACTGTCACTTGGCTGCCTGTTCTGCCAATCTTCCCAGCCCTTGTCACATGACCAATTCATGTTTTCATGACAACTATTAAAAATTCTGATACCATGGAACCAGCATTGGACTTGTTTTTGTGTGGCAAAAACAAGTGGCAGACTGAGCCTATAGAAAATGTGTATTGTCTTCGGATATACAATTTGTTTAAAATGAAACAAGTGAAATTAATAATGAATGTAATGTGTTTTACTTAGCAGAATTACATTGGGTTGGGTTGGGTTGGCATACAGATTTTCAATGTTGTATTCTAAGAAAATGCACTTGAAACTACATTTTGCAGTATTTCTTTATTTCCCTATAGGTTTCCATTTGTTTCTCGTTTTAAGTACCAGTTGTGATTTGTTGATCTGTTTTAGATTGCTAATGCCTCGTTCGGACTGTGTAGGGGCATGTTTTTCTTACATGTCCATTACAACATTGGATTTTACTGAAGCTACATCGTGTCGGTGTTTTACTTTAGATTTTCCCCTTTACGCAACACAATACATCTGTTAAATGTAACTAATAATAACGTCTATTTTGCACACCTTACAGCAAGCAATTTGCACATTGTATGCATGCACGCATAAGTCTTATGTTAGTATGTCCATCGACTGTTCGAGAAGCAGTTATCAGAGGATGATGCATTTGTTGGTTTTATAGTTATCTTTTAAACCACTTATTAGTTGTTCTTGTGCTGTCTCCATTTCTTTGATTTTTCTTTCTTTTTCTCTGAGTTCTTCTTTTAGCGTTGTTTCTTTATGACTTGAAAGATCGTCTAGCAGTTTATACTCCTTGCTGTGCTCTTGCTTCAGTGCCTCCTTTTCTTCCATATGCTCTTCCATCAAACCTGCAAAGTTCCTGATGTATTTCTGTCTGAATTCATTGAAGTCTTCCGCTTGTTTTCTAGCCTCCTCTTCATATTTCGTGTTCATATCATCCATTATTTTGGTATATTTTTCCTCTAACTCTTTTATTCCGTTTCCCTCCTGTTCTCTTCTGTTTTGATCTTCACTTTTTATTTTGTTCTCATGTTTTTCTCTCTCCTGCTCGTATTTCATTTTGAGCTCTTTGAGTCTTGTTTTTTTCCTGCTCTCTATCTTCCTTTTCTCTGCGGCGTTTTTCCCAATATTCTTTTCGTTCCCTCTCCTGAGCTTCTCGTTCCTTTCTCATATTTTCTCTACTCTGATGTAGCTCAGTTCTCTTTTCTTCATCTGATGCAGAATTTATTTTTATTTGTTTCTGCAAAATGTTAAGCTTTTCTTCCCACTCCCGTTGTTCATTTTCTTCCTGTTGTAATTGCTTTCTATCTTCTTGCTTTTTTCTTTTCCTTTCTTTCTCTTCTCAAGCTCCTTGTAAATTTCTTCCCTCATTTCTTCGAGCTGTCTGACTCTCAATGCTCTCTCCTGTTCAGTTGCTGCCCTCTTTGCCAACATTCTTTTTTCCATTTCTTTCATTTCTTCTCCATGTTGTCTTTCGAGTTCCTCTCGCTCTCTCTGCATCGCTCCTTCCATGTTTTTCAGGATCTTCTCCACTTCTCTTGCAGCATCTCATTGCTGTAGCAGCCACCTCCATTTTTCTCCACCATGGTGTCAATCTTGTTTATCAGCTCAATAACTTGCGTTTGGTTTTGTTCATCATAGTTATTGAACACATGGTATCTTCCTCCACAGTCAGCAATCAGTTTCTTAAAGGAATCATCACATTCTTCTTGAATGTATTCCTCAACACACTGCTCCTCATGTTCCAGTGAATCTCCTCTTGTGAAAAGAATGATGGTGAAATTTTCAGATTTTTTTCCAAAGACGTCCTTGATAAGTTTTAATGTGTCCTTTTCCTCTGTGGTGAGTCTGCCAATTTGTAACACCAACAGGAAGACATGAGGTCCTGGAGCCAGAAGACTGATGCATTTCACCATCTCCTCATTAACCTCTTCATGGGACAAAGTTGTGTCAAACAGACCAGGAGTGTCGACTACAGCGACAGGACGACCTTCCACTACAGTCTCTGCTTTCTGACACTCTTTGGTGACTGATCTTTGGCTTGATGCAGCTCTGAACGCTTTACTTCCTAGAATGGTGTTTCCTGTAGAGCTCTTTCCACAGCCGGTCTTCCCTATCAGCACAATCCTGAGACACTCTGGGCTCTGCTTCTCATCATCACCTGGGGAATAAAAAACCTGGAGTTACTTTAAATGGCGACAGTTAAAGGTTCCAGAGCCCAATGTATAGAACATTGTTTATAACAAAGAGTTGTACATCAACGCAGGATGAAATAATTTTGTATACTTACAGCTTAACGTGGTCTTTGTTTTCTGTTTGTCAGGTTCAGCCTGTAGTGTGGTGTTGTTTTTCTCTTTTTTGGCATATGTTAATGTTTCTGTTGTATAGGAACATGGTGAACCCTTAGGTGCCCTCACCCTCTCCACAGTGTCCAACAGCTCTGGGATCTGCTGCTGGTCCTTGATGTTGAGAACAACATATCTTCCTCCACAGCTCTGACAAAGCTCCTGGATGTCCTTGTTTTCCTTAAGAAAATTAACAACAGCTGGAGCTGTAGGATCTGACTCCACAGTGAACAGAATCATGGTGAAGTCAGTGACTGGAGAGCTGAAAGTGTTCTGGATGGTCTGTAACTCTCCCTTGTCTTCATCAGTGAGGGGACCCACAGGTAGGACCAGGATGAAGGCATGGACGCCCTCAGGATCACAGAGGGAGATACACCTGAATGATTCCTCCATCACTGCCTCCTGAAGTTCTCCATACAAGGCAGGCAGCTCCACCAGGGAAACCCAACGTCCACACACCTCTCCCTGATGTTTAACACACTCTGATGAGTTGGAAACTGAATGAAGCTCTGTCTGACCTAAAATGGCCTTGGCTGCTGAAGTCTTCTCTGCTCCTCTCCTCCCACACAGAACCAGGTTTAAAGCTGGTCTGATGTATTCAGACATTGGTTTGATGGTCTCTCCAGTGAAGGTCAGGAAGGTTCCTTTGCTATGACATACAACCCTCTCAATCTTCTTCATTAACTGTCTTTGGTCATCTTTCAACATGCTGTACTGTCTTCCTCCACAGTCTTGAAGCAACTGATTCACAGACATACTTTCAATCCCGTTATGTGTCAAGATGACCATTGAGTGTTTAAAGGCATCTTGACCAAACAAACTAAGAGTGAACTTCAATCTTTCTGTCTTCCTCTCTGTGAATGTAGATGGTTTGACTAACAGCAGCAGGACATTTGGTCCAGGTGGACAAAGAGTCACACCTTCCTTCATCTCTTCCTTCACTGCTTCCACAGGCAGACTGAAGATGTTGGGGGTTTTAACTACTGTTACAGATTGTTCTTTCCACTCCCCATAGGTAACCACAGATTGCGTGACTGTAGAATTTTTTTGGAAATGAACCCCTTGACCAATGATTAAGTTTACAAGTCTTGTCTTTTTGTCTTCACTTTTCCCCAACAGGACGATCCTGAGTGCAGATTCTGTAATTCAACAAAGAGAGAGAGAATGTGTGGAAAATAATTGATGTAGTAATTCAAACCAGAACCTGTACTTAATTTGTAAGATGTATCAGTCTAACAGAAACTAACTGATATTCACAACTAGTAAAAGCTTATGTACCATCATAAATAAGTTAATACTAGAGGCCATCTTGTGAAGGGATCACACCAGCCGTGACGCCAAATCAGGCCAAGAGCGTAAAGTGTGTGTGTCCTTCTTCATCACACCGTTTGACAAACTCATCTACCACTGGCCCATGCTCAGATTCATTTTCATTCATAAAGATGAATCTGAGCATGGGCCAGTTGTAGATGAGTTTGTCAAATAGTGTGATGAGACCTGTCTCTAATCAAATCTTACAAAAACCAAAGATATGGTCATCGATTTAGGAAATCATCTCTCCCTCCATCTCAGACCTTTATCAAAATGACTGGCATTGAGTTTGTAGAACATTATAAGTATCTGGAAACAGTTATGATGAAAAGGGACAGAAAAAATGTGTACTTCCTTAGGAAGTTAACTACTTTTTAATCTGGATAGGAAAAGTATGTCTTTATTTATAAACTCAATCTTTACTTAATTCATTCAGATTTCATTAGTGATAGACCGATTTTATCGGCCGGCCGATATATCAGGCTCCAAATATCGGCTCAAGAAACTCGGCAGCCCGTATCGGTCATCGGCTAAGGCTGATGAAAAAAAATCGGCATCGGCACTAAAAAATCCATATCGGTCAATCCCTAGATTTCATTTATTCATTAATGTTAAGTTATTAAATTAATTTCTTTCACATCATTAATTACCACCTTGGCCATGACACTATGGTGAACATTCTTTAAAGTGCTTTTCACTTACCGGTAACTTTAACAGTGTCCGAGATAGCAGAGATTGCTTCCTGTTTTTTCAGTTTTTGGTGATCAACGGGTAAAGCAGATGCTGGATCTGCAAAGACTTCACAGCTCACATAGTCTCCTCGGTTCTCCTTCACAATTTGGTCCAAGCATTCCAGCAGCTCTGGAAGTTCAGTGGTCTTCTTCCATAAGTACTTGTCTCTGCAAATTCTGATGGTGTTTTTTAAGGGGTCATAGTTTTCCCTGACACTTGAACTCTCCTCTCTGGGTGTTGAAATCAGAACCAGTGAATGATCAAATGATCGATCACTAAAGAGTTTCATGACTCGCCAGAGTCTCTGTTTTTGTTTCTCAGTGAAGTCTTCAGATTGTAGAACCAGCAGGAACACATGAGGTCCAGGATCAGAGAGTCTCACACAGTTTTCTACATGTTCTGCTACTTTGTGTTGGAAGATGTTGGGAAGCAGCAGATCTGGAGTGTTGATGACAACTATTCTTTTCTCCTTTAACCGTCCCCTCACTGTCAGACAGCGGTCTGGTTCTTCCTCAGTGTTGAACACAGTCTCTCCCAGTATGAAGTTCCCCACTGAACTCCTCTCAGACCAGCTGTTCCCCAGCAGAACAACCCTCAGCTCCGACACTGAAAAGAAAACATCAAAGATTATCAAAGGAATCCCTGGTAGAACATCACCTTGTTGGGTCATTAGTAGTCTCAGACTTTCTCTAAAGATGGGGGGATGTAGTCACCTCCTTTAAAGCAACATTACGTAATTTCTTTGTATACCTTAAAATAACAGCTTCAAAATCATTGTGATGCTACTCTGACTTATATATAACTATAACTATAACTGTAGCTGATGTCAGCTAGTTAGCTCAGTTAGCCATGCTGCCAGGACTGGGAGCTCGAAGCACTGGGGGAGTGTTGATGTTTACACTGCTAGCACAGGAGCTTTGGACCCCTGGGAGAATTTCGGTGCCAGAACTGGAGCCACATGGCATGAATGTATAAAAAAAATAATCTGCATACGGCATTCTAGGCGAAGCCCCCATCATCCTATGAGAGTTGCATAGTGGCGCATGAAGCCAAAAAAGTTCAACTGCTTAAAAAAAGTTCAAGGCGTATTAGAGGCCTCTGCCGGTCGCTCCGCTAACTTGAATGGTGATTAAATGATTTAATCGTGCGACTCTATCGGGCCAAATAGATCAAATTCTGATAGTGAAACGACTCATGGTGCGGGGGTTGTGACGTCTCTATTACCATGTAAGTCTTTAGAAAAACATTTTTATGGCATCACATGACAGACGTAGAAATTGTAATTTCACTGTTTGGCCTTACAGATGGTACCCACAACCTATGAAACACCGGAGATTCAGATCTTATGAAAAAACAAAATCAATCTGACTCCACTTTGACTTACTAAAAGGTGACAGGAGTTCATAGCTGCTGCGGCGATTCACAGGCTGCACTTTATCTGACACTGTAAGGGGACAGAAATGTATAATTCATTCACATGTATTTTATAATAAGCCTGCTTATGACAGTAATAACTATTGTTTAATAGAGGGGCAATATTTTTTCTACCCAAGAGCCATACCTGTATCCTCAGTTGTTTGTAAACCGTACAATTAATGTGCTACTGATTCAGTATCCTCTGAATGTACATATTAACCACATTCATATAATTCTAAAAAGTGCTAAATAATTACACAACTTTGGTGATATTTGAAACATGATTTAAAAAAACGTTAACCTATGGCCTACTTCACATTCAGCTTCGCACAATCACTCTTATCTGGGAGCTGTGCAGTGCAAATGGATTATTTTACTGGTGACAACTATGCAAGAGTAAGAGGTTCAGTGCCTTGCTCAAAGGCATCTAAAAAGCCATTAGAGGTGAAGTGCACAGTGTTTCTCGTTCAGCTTCCTACCAACATTTTTAAAACACTGGGAGAAACTGATGCATTTTTAGCAACTACAAGGGCACTTGGAGAGTGCAGACGTAAGCCAAGGCAGTGTGAATATTCCCAGTCGGGAACGCAGTTTTACGATTATTCCCCCCCCATTCTCGCAATGTTAATGAAAGCGAAAAATAGTTTGTGTATACACCCTGTGATTTGGATCCACTCCAAAATGTAATGGGTTCTTCCTTGGCCCATGCTACTAGCCTGGCTCTGCCCTCCTACTGACTTCCGCTCAATTTTCATTTCCCTTCAGTACTCCGTCTGGGTTTGCGGGTTAGGGTTAGTTTTGTTAACCCTGGTTTTCTTAGGTTTTCTCTGGTCAAATATTTGGCGGTCCAATCAGCGAACAGAGGGAGTGGCTGAGAACGATGACGTTGAGGACGTGCGCTAGAAAGATGCGAGTGAAGCCATTCGGTCCGTTGTGGCAGCAACGCTGCCGAATATCCAGAAGTTAAAGCCCGAGCAAGAACAATCTTTGCTGGGTTTTGTTGGTGACCATGATGTTGTGGCCCTCCACAACATCATGGGAAAAGTTAGATTTTCCAGCTCGCTCCGTTAGTGGTGAAGGAGTTGGCTAAGGCTAACACTAGCAATGCTAATGCTAAATATAAGCCGATAGTTGTTGTCGGTCTCCCCTCTTGCTGCACATGCGCATGACATACGTCACGACCAAACGTTAGCGATTGGTTATGGCAGATCCAGAGTGGCTCTGGGCAGATCCAATAGTTTTAAACTTCAACAGAGTACCTGCCTTCAAGGAAGTTAACACTTGTCAATGGAGAGAGGCCAGACTCTGTACAAATGAAATGTACGAGAGTCTGGTAGGACCAGGCTACCATGCTACACCCATACAGCTAGTTTTATAAAAATCGGGCCATAGTTTTTTCGTAATCCTGCTGACAGACAAACAAACCAACTAACAAACGGACAAACCGAACGCAAAAACATGACCTCCTTGGCGGAGGTATATATACCCCATACTAAGTCACTTCATCACAAGTCACTGTAAAACATACTGTAATAGTTGAACTCAAACATACAGTACATCTAAATAATTTTGTAGAGTCTGTATATATTTGTAATATAAAGCTTCACTGGACTCACCAAATGTTTCAGCCATCCTGTCACACTGTCACTCACAAGAGAGACATTACACCAGAGAAGCTGCTGACTGTTATGAGAAACACAATACAAATTACAAATTAAAACAACTATATTAACTCAAATATGCATTACTGAAAGGGTGGGAGAGAAATCTTTCTTTTAAAAATATATAATGTATGTTACTTGATAAAGGATGAAGGTGAATGATAGGTACTGAATGACAGCGTTTCTTCAGATATCACAGTAAATATAATGGCATGTCTTATTGATTCTTATTACAGTGTTTTTGAACATGCTTTGACACTCCATACACTTTATAGATGTAGAAATCAATGCAACAGCATGACAAAAATTTTAATGAATTTAGCTTCTTGTTGTCTTTGAGAAAAACATACACATACAGTCATGTGAACAAATTAGGACACCCATGCTAAAGTTGACTAAAAAGAGGAATAAAAAAATCATCTTTTGGACATTGATCTTAATGCCTTAATTAAAAAAAATAGGAAAAATCCAATCTTTAAGGACACCAATTTTCTTTGTGAATGAATAATGTAGCGTGAATAAATAAATGTTCTTCCTTAAAATACAGGGGGCATATGTAAGTACACCCCTATGTTAAATTCTCATAGAGGCAGGCAGATTTTTATTTTTAAAGACCAGTTATTTCATTGATCCAGGATGCTATGCATCCTGATAAAGTTCCCTTGGAACTCTAGGTATGGTGAAGGGTCTGTGATGATGTGGGGCTATTTTAATTCCAAAGGCCAAGGGAACTTTATCAGGATGCATAGTATCCTGGATCCATGAAATAACTGGTCTTTCAAAATAAAAATCTGCCTGCCTCTATGAGAATTTAACATAGGGGTGTACTTACATTGCCCCCTGTATTTTAAGGAAGAACATTTATTTATTCATGCTACATTATTCATTCACAAAGAAAATTTGTGTCCTTAAAGATTGGATTTTTCCTATTTTTTTTAATTAAGGCATTAAGATCAATGTCCAAAAGATGATTTTTTTATTCCTCTTTTTAGTCAACTTTAGCATGGGTGTCCTAATTTTTTCACATGACTGTATTGCATTTGATTTTTGCAGTGTAGCCAAAAATTCAAAATCTTATCTAGAACAGCTTCTGCTCTATTAATTGAATAAGACAAAGCATGTACTTTCCTGCTTCACATTCACATCCAGCTGCACACAATCACTCTGGGAGTGCTTTGCAAACCCTTTCTTAGACTGGAGACAACTGTGAAAGAGTAGGAGATCATTCAGCATCTTACCAACATTTAAAAAAAAATGAAACACTGGGTTTGTTGAAAAAATGGACTTCAAAAATAAAACCTTAATAAATGTAATAATAATATAATTAAATTACACATATACACATAATCAGCACTTCAATAGTACTCTAAAATAAAATGTATCTTTGTGAAAATCAATGTCATGTTTTTTTATACTAGCGCCTAAAGTACAGGTATAGATTAAGTCAACGTACAAACAACTAAAATATTGGTTGAAAAGTAGAAAAAAAGGTGGCCCACCATTCAAGCAAACAATGCCTTCAGAGCTTTATATTTTATTAAAACATCTTTGCTGTCACATTTTGGCCATTGGCCTTCCTCACAGTATGCATAACCCTACTAACCCTTAACCCTAACAGCAAATCACTTATACAAGGCAATGAACCAGTTTAACACAGGCATACAACTGACCACACCCAAAAGAGGTGCTGACACTCAGATGGTCACAAGAGGCCATTAAAGAGCCAGAAACAGAATATCTCTGACAAAATACAATCTATTATAGAGAACAGGAAGATGACAACTGCTGTATCATGCATCAAAATTCAAACATTACATGAAATACTCAAAGTAAAATCATTAAAGCCTGTGGGGACCATTGTGTTCCGCCAGCAGTGATAAAAGTAACTCTAACCCAAGGTTAATTTAGTGGCTTTGTCTTTATTCTCTTTCACTTGATTTGGCACATTGAAAGGCAGCATCAATTACCTTTTAAGGAAACCTTATTTTTTAACTTTTCACCCATCTACTACAATACTCTTCTACATGCAACTAATCATCAAAAACACACAAACAACAATTTACATACAGGTCAGTTTTTTCAGAATACATCAAAACTGCTCACCTTTTGCCGACTTTATTTCAAAATCAAATTATATGTGTGGCCAGTTCCTGAATTGCAAATACTGATTTGTATTTGTGAGGTTGATCCCCCCACTTGGAACCCACACTTGCCCTTTTTTAAAATAAAGTAGTGGTCTCAACCTAAACTGAACATTTAGTATGTTTCTTTTTCTATACTACATAACACTGTTCATGTGTTTCTTTTAAACTCATCACTCAGTGTGTATTTTTATTTGTTAGTATTTATCTTGAGTCGACTCACCAGAAATTGTTGCTGTCATTTTCCCTCCAATAAAGACATGTACAGACTGATAACTGACTCACTGAGAGCTGAGTGTAAAAAGGAGACCAAAGGTGTGTCAGGAGAAAACAAGAAATCTGATTTGAAAAGAATAAATGTGACTTTGATCCTCACTATAATCATATATGGCTTAGAAGAAACGCACTCTGCTTTCATTATGGTCCTGATTGTGGACTTGCACATATATCCGCACCTGAGACAAGTTATTTCTTCAGCAAAAGGACAAAGTTAATTTAACTTCCAGTGCTGACATTAAAATATACTGTCCAGACATGTCAGACAAGTATGTTGAGTGATCAATAAAAAGAAAAGTACAGAAACACTCCTAGTCCAACTTTTGAGAAGTGTACAGTAGTCTTTTGGAATTACTAGTCTTTTTCCTTTCTTTGTAACAGGTTTTCTCTGCAGTTATTACACAACAAACATGTGTTGTTTTAGTCGGTACAGTATAGATCTCAACATAAATCAAATCCGAGCAAACATAGGGGGATTACAGGGTGTCTTGGTGGCTGATGTGCACCATATAACCGCCAATTTGGTTCAGGTTGGGACCTTCAGTCACATTTCCATCCAACAGTCCAGTTCAGTTCGTTACACATTGGTGTGAGAATGATTATTTTTGTGTTTCCTTTAGCAAAAGGTGTGGAAAGTAATTGGTACCACCTCTGTCTAGGTTCCAACTGAGCTGAGCCGATACTAGAAGGTGGAGTTACAGTAAAACACTGCAGACCACTGATTGGTCAGAGAGAATTGTCATAAGCGTGACACAGGACATCCTGCACAAACCTATAATTTTTAAATAGCCAGACTACTGTCAATAGCTATACAAGTTTTTTTATTCACTCAACCTAGATTTAAAAAAAATTCAGACCGCAAAACTACCTATCTAGAGCTTTCCCTTGCTGCTTTCATGATCCACCCAAACTTGGCAGCGACACACAGTCACGCTGCAACAAAACAGACCTTTGACCTGCAGTTTGACTGTAAAAGAGACCTCTGAAGGAGCTGACTTTTCTGTTGGGAAACCCAATATTATGACAAACCAAAAAACTCAAACCAAATGATTTAAGAGAATACTTTCCCCCAATATTCAGCACCTATTAGGTTTTTGTTAAATTGATTGATAGTAATCTTACACACATAAAAAAAACTTGGCTCTGAAATGTCTTTATACCCCTGGTTATAAAGGTAAATGCTGATATCAGTACAAACTCAGCTGGAAGTCAAGCAGGGCCACTTTCATGACTGAGAACAAAATAGCTGGTGAGATTCTTTATAGACTCAGAAGTTAGACTGTAGGTCAAAGGTCATCTTTATTGGTACATCTTCACCCACACCCTATTATTCTAAACATTGTTCAAATGAACCAAAGGAAGTTGGGGTAGGCAGTTTTATGGGGCGCATCATTGGGCAAAGATTCCCTAATAACCTTAAAGCATATTGTAAATCAAGTGGTCTGAGAGAAAATTAGACATCTGCACCTCCTCTGTGTTCAGGCTTTAAAGATCCCATGGCATGAAAATTTCACTTTATGAGGTTTTTTAACATTAATATGCGTTCCCCCAGCCTGCCTATGGTCCCCCAGTGGTTAGAAATGGCGATAGGTGTAAACCGAGCCCTGGGTATCCTGCTCTGCCTTTGAGAAAATAAAAGTTCAGATGGGCCAATCTGGAATCTTCCCTTTATGACGTCATAAGGGGAAAGGTTACCTCCCCTTTCTCTGCTTTGCCCGCCCAGAGAATTTGGCCCACCCATGAGAGAGAGACATCATAGCTTTCAAACGAGCAAAGTGGCAGTTGGTCAAGGCCACACCCCCACCCTCCACCTTGCCCCCCCTCTCTCCTCCTCAAAAGCTACAGACGCAGAAATGGCACATCCTAAGGAAAGCTCATAGTGGGACTGGCTCTAGTGGCTGTAATTCTGCACCAAGACTGGATTTCGGGAAAGAGACTTCAGATACAGTATTAGGGGACCACTAAGGTCTATATAAAAGCATCCAAAGAGCACCATGTCATGGAACCTTTAAATTAGCCTGTGAATGACTGTTCCACAAATACAGATCAGAAATCAGAAAAACATTTATTGCCAAGTAAATAACATTTACAAGGAATTTGCTGTGATGGTTGGTGCAAACATACACAAACAAGATGTGCGTGCACACCCGTCCAGATGGTAAAAGACTGGTTCAATGGAAAAACATCCTACAGAAAATAATTTTATTCTAGCATTGGCAACAAATGGAGCTCAGCATAAGTTCTTTCAGGAAGACTTCAAATTCCTTTTTTCATTACTCCTAATTGATCAGCTGTTCCATGGCATTCACTTGTCAGGTAGTCAATCAGATTCAGCTGTTTCACTGTTAGTTAAAGCAATCAGATTCAGCCATGTATCACAAGCCAATCACAGCATGACATCCTGTGGCTTATCTACAGTTTCTCTCCAGCTTTGAAATGCTTCACCGGTATTGGCACTTTTTATTCATAAACATGAACTTGAATCACAGTAGTCTACGTCATCTTTAAGGCTTTACAGGCCCACCAGCAC
Source organism: Sander vitreus (assembly GCF_031162955.1). Taxonomy (NCBI): domain Eukaryota; kingdom Metazoa; phylum Chordata; class Actinopteri; order Perciformes; family Percidae; genus Sander; species Sander vitreus. The sequence continues at coordinate 13,178,225 of NC_135859.1, read as the reverse complement.
GGTAATCTTTATACAATTGCTGCTGTTTAACAGCATCAGGATGAAATGAATGACTACTGGTACAGGTTACTGTATGAAGGGAGCCGCTGAGGACAGAGAGGGGAGAGCTGCAGGAGCACGGCTGCATTTTACAGTTCTGGTGTTTGTTTTGCCTTTTCCAGAAAACTGCTGACCCCAGCTTTAAGTTTTTATTGTTTGTTCGTTCGTTAAAATCTCCAAACTGCCTTGACAGTGTCCATTACAAATGTATGTAAAATGTATATGTATATTCTGTGTAACAAAACAAAAAAAACATGTATGATCACCAATAACTGAACCCAGGATAAGTGCTAAAATTTGTCAACTCTCAAGTCTTAACTGAACACGAGTCATTCAAACTTAAATCATTAAACATTTGAACTTGCTTGTCGGTGAAAAAGCTCTTGGCAGTTATGTAAGCTCATAACGGCGTTGGCCTCCTGTTGCTGAGCTGCTGCAGTGGACTCTGGTATTTATGAGCCTGCGGCCGCCATCTGGACTGCTTCAAAAGCTGCTGATGCCTGCTGTGACTTTTGTTTTTTGAGTTTTTGGTGTCCTAGTTGGTCTTGAGCAGTAATTATCTGTGAACTTTTGGTTTTGGCTTCAAAAGTTAATTAAATGCTTTGCTGATATTTGAGGCCGTAGTTTGTTGTGTAAATTAGGTGTTAACCATATACATTGCACTACCACCTTCAAATTTAGAAGCAAAATCATACATGAGGTAAAGTAATGATATTTCTTAGGAATAAATAAAAAGAGAACCATGTAATTATCCGCAGTATTTTTTGTTTTAATGTGTTATGCTTTGTGCAGGGATTTTAGTTATATTATTTACTAATATAGTATATTTTTTTACAATCCACCATGGTAGCATCGCAATCAGACTGAACGGTCATTTCATTTTCAATTATTATACAATCTGACATATTTTCATGTTAGCATAGCCATGTATCACCTAGTGCAGTATTCAGCGCAGAACTGAACAATTGTCAAGTAGTCAATTATCAGAAAATGAATTGGCAATAATTACCATTAATCATAGACCAGACAATCAATAAAGAAAATAATCTGCAGATTAATCAACAATAAAAATGATCGTTATTTGCAGATCTAATAGTCAATGCGGATAATAACAGTTGTTAAAGTTTTTCACAGAAAAATGTCAAGCAAATATGTTCCTTTTAGTGAGATATTTTCTATGACTCAACTTACAACAACCTGTACAGCTGCAATCATCTCAGCCACACTCCTCACTATTTTGCTGTCATTTTTCTACTAACTTCGAATTCCGCCTACAGAGTTCTGATCGGCTTGGTTGTTTTACACCTTAAAAGACAGGCATCAGTGAAAGATCATTTTGAATTGCTGAAAATGACGAGATGTGGCTTCTGAGTGAGCTTCTGATCAGCTAGGGCTTAAAGAAAAGGGGTCAGTGTTTGTGCACTGTATAAATATCACTGTAGTCGGTTTTTAAGCTGTCACAAAGATGAAAGTCCCCTATATACACCTTGTATATGTACTGCGGTATAAATTAGGCTATATAAGATCCTCAAAACACGCTTGTTTTGTAAATTTGGGCCTTGGTAACAGGCCACCCCTGGATAACAGATCCAGATGTTTTTCTTTTAAGCTTTGAGCTTCTTAATGAGAAACATGGAGGAGAATGAGGTGCAGCTGGGATTTAAAGTGTTAAAGGTCCAGGAACCTGTGGATTTTACAGATCTCTCTCCTGCAGCTCTGCAGGGTTTTACATGTTCATCACATCTGGGTCAGGAGGCCCTGCATGCCTGCAGCGGCGGGACAGGCGTCTGCATGTCTGCTGTCAGGACGGACACATAAATACCTGGACATCCAGAGGCTGCTTTCACTGTCAGACTGTCTGCAGGTGAAAGACAGAAGAGGAGGCTGAGAGACGGCAACATGGTCCCACTGAGGCTGGTCGCCTTCGGCGGTGAGTTTCCTCTCTGTTTTAGTCAAACATGCAGCGTTTCATAACCCTGTTTGGTTGGTTTTTAGTAGTGGAATTTATAGCTTTTATTCTGAATGCTTTGTTCTCAAACGTAAAGTATAAGGTATTAACTCTTAAACTCTTAAAACTGTGTTTTAAATCTGCTGGGTGTTCAAGCTTGGAAAGAAAGAGTTGTAAATGTTAACAGTAAATGTCAGAATGTAAATTCATTCCCTGGACGCTGTTGTCCCATAATGTGACCATAAACAATTATTAAATTTTGACTTTTATATCCGGCATTTTTTTTCCTGTAGGCTACTTTCTACATGTATGTTGACATTCCTAATGAATATGTATTCAGGTTAGAATACAGGTTAGACTTTCTGAAAACATTACCTGTGCTGGTCACATTCAGATCTTTATAACAGCTTTCATATCCATTCCAATCAACAAAAAAAAGGTCTGTTGTTTTATGCTCAGTATTTAGAAAGCTGGTCATTTTATGTTTATATCTTTTGAGTGAAGATATTACGTAAATACCTCCTTTAATTTACCTCAGTGACAGCTGTTATTTTGACTCTTTCTTCAGATCTCAAAGTGTCACAAATGCAGAAATGTTTCAATGTTCATTTATTATAAACTGGTTCTGTGTGATGCCTGATTACATGCATGTTGTGAAAAATAGTGTTGAACTAATGAAAATTGTAACTCAGATTAACTTGTCTTGTGTTTTCAGTGCTGGCTGCCGCTTGGTATTTCACTCGCACTGCAGGTAAGTGCAGCATTAATATTACATTACAGTTTGATGGTTATGTCGTCCTTATTTAAATGAATGTTCTTTCTTACACAGTTTCACAAAATTGAATCCACATGCTGTTCAACCCAGAAGTTTTAAAATCAAAACAGAACATTTTAGTTTTGACTCTAAATACAAAATAAGGACGAAAACAAAGTGCAGGACTCAAGGAAACACTGAGCAGTAATTGTGTGTGTGTGTGTGTGTGTGTGTGTGTGTGTGTGTGTGTGTGTGTGTGTGTGTGTGTGTGTGTGTGTGTGTGTGTGTGTTTTTCAGAGGGAGAGGTCATTTACGCCTGTTTCAATGAAACCGCTAAGATGTCATGTGGTAAGAAAACACAGAAACCCTCTCATCTTTCTCTCCTAATAGGAACTGTTCTGTCACTCACCACTTTATTTTTACTTACTTACTGACTTAAACCTAAATTTCACTTTAACCTTATAGCAAAAGGTCAACATTTTGGGACATATGCTTGGGCCACATAATCCCTCGTAAAGAACAGCAATTTCTTGTTTTTACACTTCTTTTCTTTAGATCAACCAGATACATCATGTTAATCAGTGAGCTTTTCTTAGGAGCTGGCAGGAGGATTTTGTTATGTTTGGACAGAGCCAGGCTAGCTGTTTCCCCCTGTTTCAAGTATTTGTGCTAAGCTAAGCTAAGATAACCAGCAGCTGACTGTAGCTTCACAAGAATGGTATCAATCTGAACATCTAAAGGCCTTTACACACCAGGGGCGTGAAAAATAAACAACACGAAAATGAATAATAGCCCACTCGCCTGCAAATATTTTGCATTAAAACTATTTAAATGTGTGTATTTAAATGTGGTGTTCTAACACTTCGTACTCCTCACGCCTCCTCCTCCAGATGTTGGCGCTAAGATAAAGCTGGATCACATCCTGTATAAGGTTGGGGTAGGGACAAGGTGTGGGGAGGGAAAACCCTACCCAGATGACGGGCCGGACAGCTACTGCTCCTTCCCCTGGGCTGAAATGGTGGTGGAGGATCTGTAAGAAAAATCTATTTATCTATTTTATGTCCACTGGAGGGCAGAATAACTACATAACAAGCTGACAGGAAATACCAGGAGAAATCAATTAAATGGTTATGATGGGACAAATGACAAAAGATAAACCTTTATTGATCACAGAGTGGAAATTCAGTTGTTGCTGCAGCACAATGATAGAAATAAGTAGCTACTGATGAATATACAGTAGTAAAAGGTGTAGAACAGAAGAATAAAATAAAAAAAGAAACTATACAAGAGCATTTGGAGACAATATGGAGAGCCAAAGTAAAAACAGAACTTTCAGGTTCTGGTCCACAAGTAAGAAAACCTCATTCAGAATCCCATTTACTTTTCGAACTACGCTAATAACTAAAAATAAAAAATAAATACAATACAAACCCGTTGTTTGTCATGTGGCTCGCTTTATGTGTTTAGACATTTTTCCAAATAAGATTTGATTTACCAAACATTATGGCTCAAAAGAAGAAGTGAGTCAGACACGTCTGTCTTAACAGCAGGACATAGACGAGCAAATGCTGTAAAACTTTTTAGGCTTCAGGTGAAAGTGTTGGTGAGTTGTATGGATATGGAGGAAACCATGTTAGCAGTAAACCAATCCACCTGTTTCTGTGTGCAGCTGTGCTAACAGGAGGTCCTGTGAGGTCCCCGTCACTGAGCTGGTGTTTGGTGAATATCCCTGTAAGGAGCAGACCCGGTACCTGGAGGTGTCCTACACCTGCGCCAAACCCCCACCTCCTCCACCTCCACCTCCACCACCTCCTCCAACCAAACCTGACTGTACGTACACACACACACACACACGCACATGCATGGACACACCAGCCTGTTCTCGTTAAGTTAAGCACTGTAATTCGTATTAGGGGTGGAATGGTACACAGAAGTCACGGTTCGGTTCATACCTCGGTTCAGACATCACGGTTCGGTTCGGTACAATGGAGGGAAAAGCAAAACAAAAATGCAGAAGGCAATTTTTTTTTGTGCATGTCTCAGACTGTACCACCTAGTGTCATACAGTCTCTCCCCTGAGCTAGCTGCAACAGCCTGATGTATGTAAGTAAGATGTAAACAATAAGTATCCCACATCATCTCCAGACTCCATCTGTAACTTGTAAACAAAATAAGACAATCAGCTATAAAACTGAAAATACAGCATCTCTTATTTATGAAAGTGCAAATTACATAGAATAATAACAGAACAAAATTCTACTTAGGCGAGACCTTCCCCCACAAAAGATAAAAGAAAGTATTCTTGCTATTAAGTGCGACAGGCATACCTTTCTAGTTTCCACTCTGCCATGACCTCCTGTAGCGTCTCAGCTAGGTGAGTGCTTGTGTGCTGCTCATACAGGCGCGTCTGTAGAACTGACGCTTTCATTTCCCACTCAGTCAATAAAATGAGCAGTCAACGTGAGATAGCTTTCCGTAGCACGCAAAGTCCAACCATCAGTCATTAGTGAAACGGAGGGTGCAGCTGACAACTCGTGCTCCATCAATGACCGTGTTTGGTTGTATATTGAAGGGACTACAGTTTGCCTTGTGTGGATTTGATGGCATGTTGTAACGAGGTTCGATTACATACAGCAAATACTTGAAGCCAGGTTCCTCTACGAGTGAATATGGGCGCATTGAAGATGACATGTAAATTCTGATTGCTTCAGTGATTTTTTTGGCCCTATTTGTATCTGTATCTAAAGGCTGGTTAAGCACTGTACAGAGGAGAAGTTGGACAGTTTTTTTTGCAGTAGGAGTTAGATCTTTAAGTGGCATGTGGCACTTTCCTGAAGCCAAGTGGCGTGTTATTGCGAGGCTACGTATTAGCACGAGGCTACGTCACACGCGGGTTGGGATTAGGAAAAGAAGAACGGGTTGGGTTTAGGAAAAGAACAACTGGTTGGGTTTAGGAAAAGAACAACAGGGTTGGTTTGGGTTTAGGAAAAGAACAAGATACAGATAGGGCTACAGATTAGGTGTCCCTAAAGAAACGTGTATCTAACAGTAGTTCTGCAATACATTAATTAATTTGCACACAAGTTTTATTTATTTTTATACCGTGTATTTTCCATGTAAATTCATGTACCGAACCCAGACGCCCGTACTGTTTCAGTTCAATACGAATACATGTACTGTTAACATACATAACGAAGCCTGGGAGCGGAATTCACTTCCCGGGGAAAACAAAAGACTTTCACCCAGGAAATGTGTGTTCCTTGGGAATGTTTTGAGAGATTTGCTTTGTGTAGCTTACCCTTTCTAGCATTTTGCAACCGAATACAAACCACGATCTTTTTCTAAACTTAACTATCAGTCATTTTGGTGCCTAAACTTAACTTTAGTCACCGCATAACGCTCACTTTTTCTTTCCTAAAGCGCAATCTCCGCCGAATTGACCGGCAGCTCGCAGTGCATTGTACCCTGCGCACAGTCACATATTCTGGGGTAACTAAACAACCAACTACCGCTGACTTGGCGGAACACCACAACCTGCAGCACGCGTTGCTCTGTACCCAGCGCACAGTCACCTATTCTGGGGTAACTAGACCACCAACTACCACTGACCTGATGGAGTGCCACGACCAGCAGCTTGCGGTGCTCTTGACCCGGCTCATAGTCACCTATTTTCGGGTAACTGAACCAACAACTACCGCTGACCTGACAGAGCACAATGCGGCGCTGTAGCAGCCTAAAAACAGCTAGCAACTTCCACTCTGTAGCACGGAGCTCTGTAGCCGATGTCACATGACCAGTCGGAGGTCTCCTAGTTTTCGTACAATGCCGTATATACCTTTTAGTGTGCATAACTTGTTCACATTTCTATTCTTGAAATGTATGCAAATTAGCAGATATTTAATAAGATGTCTCATTTGCATATGTAAACATAACATTTCAGAAAACTTTGAATAGAAAAAAATACTTGTATTAATGCAACTGAAGTGTCATGGTGATATCTATTAGTTAAAATGTTTACCTATTCACCTGTAGTGTCCTGCCTGATCTCCTGGTTCAGGTCTTAGATGGTCTGGATCAGGTCTGTTCCTGTCCCAAGATTCCAAACTAAACCTGGAGAAGCAGCATTCTGTTTTTATGCTCCACATATCTGAAACTAATTTTAAATTTTAAATAATGCATCTGTCAGATATTTTAAATCAGGGCTTAACACTTTTTCTGTTTGCATTTTGTTTAAATTAAACTTGGGAATATTTATTCATATCTTGCAATGCACTTTCATTTTTTTTATTTTATTGTTCAATCGGTTTCATTCTTTTTGAACCTTTTTTAATTATATTTGACTTTGTTTTAATGCTATATAATCATTTGTAATGTGTCTTTTTATATTGTCTTGTATTTCTTTCCTTAATGCCTTTCTGTCTTCACTTTAAATTGCCTTGTTGAAAGGCTGAGGTGCTTTACAAATAATAATTACACAAATCATTTAAATGTGTTGTTACAGTATAAAATAGTTGTTTTCTTGTCTGTGAAATATAAATATAATATAAAGATCCTGACACTCATCACTGGTTGTGTTTTATCTGCAGGTGAAGACAAATCAACAGATGAAGCCTGATGCCTTTTATAAACTGTCACTGTGGACAAAACAGCTTGAAGACACATCACCTTCATTTCTAACATCAGAGTTCAAGTCTCAGAATAAACTTCATGTTGTCTTTTGTTTTTTAATGTCTCACAAAACAGAAGAAAAAAATCTTATATAATAGACTTTAAAATACAAGCTGTTTCTCCGGTTTCAAGAGGCACAAGTGTTTGTTGTGTTTTAGTTATTGCATCTTAATATGTAAAACATATCTAAGCTCATTTACTTGAGAAGGATTTTAAGTCAATAAAAGTTTTTTTTCTCCTATTTTGTGAAATGACTCTGTGTGTATTACTCTAAATCTTCAGTTGACAAGACCATCTTAATGTACCTCAAGGTTAGTAAATACTCCACTACAAGTTAAAGACCTGCATTCAAAACCTTACTGAGTACTAAGTATTATCATCAAACTGTACTTAAAGTATTTAAGGTAAAAGTATTGATTGTGCAGTAAAATGTTCCCTGTCAGTGTGTCTTATATCTGATGTTTCTGGATTAATATTACTGCTGCATTAATGTGTATGTTGCATTTTACTGCTGTAGATGTTTACGTTTGTGCTAATTCTAACTTCCTTATATACTGTTGTGTAGTTTAATCTACAGCAATGCATCATTTTCTATAAGATCATATGTTTTGTAGCGTCGCTGTCCTGTGAGAACCACGTATCTCTTAATAGTCAACTCTTCATGGTGTGTTGTGGAAGTTTATTTTGCAGCAGGAGTGGATTTAGAAAGTTAAAGAGTGAAACAAATAAAGACAGTAGAGAATTAAACCAAGTTTGGTCTTTGTAATTTATTTATATTTGCAAATATATATAATTACATATCTCAACTGCCAGGGGAGAAAGAAAGTGTCAAAGGAGATAGTTTAGGGTGACCTTGTACCTTATCTGGTTGAAGACAAACTTGTGCTTCACTTATGTTTATGTTCCCAGACTTTGTGGCTCACTTAGTTTGTGAGAATCCGAAAGACATGAGAGTCAGAAAGTTAGAATTAAGACAAGAATATATAAAATCATGTTTAAATGTAATTTTTCCATTACATTTGTCAGAAAAACAGCCCTGTTTTCAGCTTTGTGACAATGCTTTTTCCAGCTGATCCAAGAGCCTTTTTAAAGACATCATTTAGCTTTCAGAAGTGTGAGAATTTTCTCAAAACATAAAGGAACATTTCATTCTTCAGTTTATCACACACATTCAAAATCAACACATCTGGGGATACATGGTTTTCACTGGTCATCTGAAAAGTAACTAAAGCTGTCAGACAGATGTAGTGGAGTAAAAAGTTCAATATTTACCTCTAAGATGTAGTGGAGTACAAGTATAAAGTAGCAGAACATGGAAATACTCAAGAAGACTACAAGTACCTCTAATGTTTAGTTGTGTAAAATTCTAGAAAGTCACTATTTCCAAAAACAAATATTGTTTTCCAATTTTATAATATATCTATTTAATTCAGCAGTTTGTGAAAAAAAACGACCCACATAATGTTAAAGACGTTTATCCCAAACTGAGGACTCGCATTTTCTCCACTGGGCGTCGCTGTTGGTCTGTATAACAGGGTTCATTAGTATAATATTGCAACTGTATTAATGTTAGGCTGCACCATTTACCTGTAGATCATATCAATTACTTTACAAGTTCACAAGTTCATTCTTGACTTTAGAAACAGCAGTTGGCAAAGAAGTCTCACCTTAAGGTCCATTTAGTAGCTGTTCTGAGGATTTCGATCATTTAACATGATCTTCCTCAGCAGTTTCCTCAGTTGTTATGGGAACTGCAGATATTTCATAATATTAATATAGCCTACAGAGCGACTCTATTATACATTAAAGATTAAAGTCCAGTCAAAATTGTACAAAAGTACAGAAGTATTGGAAGCAAAATGTACTTTAAATATAAGTAAGTAAAAGTATAATTTATGCAACATGACCTCAGTGTATATATTTATCATAAATATTATTGGAAAATAATTACTTATTACTGTTCAATCTATAACAATACAGATTTTATATATACAGTATACAGTATTTCTACACTGTAAAGAGCTGAGTACCTCACCACTGAGTAAAAGTAGGCCGAGTTGCATTGTGGGGGCAGCAGACAGTTTCTGAAATCCAAGCAACCTTCTGAAAAGTCGTTGTCCTTTTATTTGAATACAACTGTTTTATTTGTTATTTCTCAGTAATATACTATGTTGCTTATTGTGTTTGCTTTATGATTCTATGTTTTTTTTCTTCTTTTGTAGATTATATGCCTTTTGTATTTGCTTATAATACTTATTTAGGGGAGATATCTTCTATTTTTGTTTTTTTTAATCCCACCAGCTGGACAACTTGTTTACTTTGTTGTTGTGTTTCTGCTGCTTTGTTGTATTGTGCAAATAAACATAGCCCAATCAATAATCTAAAAACCAGATAAAGTTGTTTTTGTTTTTATAAGATAATGTGTTGAACCCTCCTCGTGCTCCAGTGAGTCAGCTGCTGAACTCGTTTCCATTTCTCCGTCATTTAGTGAAGAAACGAAAGTGAAAGCAGCCAGAAGACTGAGGACTCTCCGCCTGTTTGGGTCAGTCTGTCGGAGTGTTTGTACCGGACGGCACGATGGAAGGAACCGAGCGCCTGCCGCCGGTGATCGTGGAGGGGGACTGGAGCCCGGCTCAGAACAAAACTATGAAGAACAAACTGCAACTTTACTTCCAGAGCAAGAAGAAGTCCAGCGGGGGAGACTGCCGGGTGGTGTCGGAGGACGGAGTTCCGAGAGCCGCCGTTTACTTCAGATCAGAGGAGGGTGAGTCTCTGTTTCCTCCACTGCTCGGGTTTGTGTCGGGAAATCAGAGTTTAATAGGCTATATTAAAGTTTCAAACAAAGTTAGGCTACTTTAAACACTTTTCTGCGATGGATGTTGTCACAAATAACAACTAGGCCTGTGAGTATAACTGCGACACATAATGACGCTGTCCACTGTAAATACACAGTGCAGTAAATAACATTTAATTAGTAACTGAAAGCTTAAAGATGTATGTATTTACTGAGGACATTTATCGACATTTTAAAACTGACCCCAGCTCAGATTGGCTGTTAAAGTTGGTTAATATAAACACTCTGAGATTGTCACCTAACTTCCCAGTATGCACGTCACCTCTCCAGCAACCACTCCTTATTGCCCAGCAGGAGGTTCTCAGGTGGATAAGATGTATTGACACATGAGAATAATGAACATTGGGATGGAACACAAAACCAGACTGTAGCTTTTAAAAAACAAGTAGGCCTAGTGAACAAAAAATTACATATCAATGTTTTAGTTCAAACAGCTGTGTATTTCCACTTCCAGCAGTCATAGAGCAACACCATGATTTATTAGGAGTCTTTGTGTTTGTGTCCGCCTGATAAATGTCAGACCAGTATTCTCTCGCCAGGCTAGCTGTTTCCCACTGTTTCCAGTCTTTATGCTAAGCTAAGTTAACCAGCTGCTGGCTGTAGCTTCATATTTTATGTAACAAGAGAGTGGTGTCAATGTGAACATCTCAAGTTTGATGATTTACTGAAATAGTGATAGAAAACCCATAATAACTGCTACATTTCTAAACACAGTGCCACGGTGTTTCTATTGGCTGCTGGGTCAAAGTTGAACAAAGGTGAACTCTTGAATTCAGCCGTCATTCAGGCTTCAACAGAAGTGACTGGAAAACTATAGTGAATATTCGTAGGATTTATGGTGCGATGTGAGTGTACCTTAACTCTTATCAAGAAGTAGAGAATAAATAACTATTCCTTTAATTTAACTCACCCTTTAAATTACTTTCTGATGTCTTTGTAAAACTGGTATCTGCTGGGAAATGAATTATTATTCATAATGAAGTGTTTGATGTGATTCCAGTGAGAGAGCGAGTCCTCGCCCGGCAAAACCACGAAATCACCCTGGAGACTCAAACTGTCAAGTTACGTCTGATTTCTGCATCAGTAAGTAGAGACGCTGTTAAAGATTGACTTTTTAAGCATTTTAACCATCATGTTCAGGCTGTCCTCATGAACCGTTCATTCATGCTGTATACCTGCAGAAAGTAATGCACTGTAATTTGTATGTATTCCACATATTTATTACTGTATGCCCCACATTGACATATGCTGTAAGGCAGCAAACTCTACTGTCCGTAGTAATAATGATAGGCAAAGTAGCATAAGAGCGCCAAAATCCGCATAGGGAGGAGGTTGGTGGATTGGTCCCGAAACACAGGATCTTCACCCAAGGGTGGTGTTCTTATCCCTGAAGTAGGCTACTTATTTTAACCCTTTCCTGTACGGCCACCCTCAGGACAAACCTTACATTCTTCGCTCCTCTCCTGCTGACACTGATAATAGATAATATAAGAGATGTTTGATGTTTTTTTGTTTATTCAACTTTTTCATCAGTACAGTTTTTTCAAAAGTGACCCTGCAGACAAATTAGTAAGAGAAATAAATCTTAACTCCAGGTCCACTTACTAGCTGTTTCTGCACCTTTCGACCGCGTCTGTATCAGTGAATGGACTTCTCTAGGTGACCTGATGGAGAGGCCAGATCGTCATTATCTCTTATCTCAATAAATGCTTCAGTCATATATTGATTGTAAAATGATACTTGGAGGAGCTTTCAGGCTGCAGTGAACATTTTTTTTGTCTAAGTCAGGGGGAGACAAATAAAATATGAATAATGTTGCAAAGAATCTTGCTTTTTGTAATAATATATACAATAGTAATATTCAGCATTCCTCCCCAATAACTTTCCTCCAGTCCTTAAAACACAAACGCTTATTGTGTCTGTATGACTGATTTATAATCAGTGACCTGCTGCTTTTATAGCATTCAAGTTTTTTCCTTCTGTGATCTGTATATAAACATACTCCTGGATGTGTGATGGCAGCAGGAAGTTGGACTTTAACACTCTGTTCTTCTTCTGTTGTTAGTGTTGTGGTTAGGGTGTGTTCATGACGTGACCGACTTAATGATCGGATTAATGATGATCTGAAACAAAGAGATAACATGTTGGAGGGACAGTACTTAGTATCCGTTTTAAGTTCCTTCAGGTTAACTTCTAAAACTTTTTCCCTAAAATGTCCTCTTTGTTCCATTAAATGAACATACAGTTCCACACTGTCTTATAGTGAACTTGAGATGATCATTCATGGTTTTATATCATCCCGGCTTGATTACTGCAACTCCGTTTTCACCTGTCTCAGCAAGTCTTCCCAGGACCGTCTACAACAGGTCCAGAACTCTGCTGCTAGGCTGTTGACCAGGTCCAGCAGAATGTCGCACATCACTCCTGTTTTATCCATGTTACATTGGCTTCCGATCAAGTTCAGGTTCCAATTTAAAGTTCTTGTTCTTACATATCAGCATTGCATGGTCAGGCGCCTGTTTATATCTCTGACCTGCTCCATCCGTACACTACTAACAGGTCACTCAGGTCTTCTAACCAGGGACTACTGGTGGTCCCACGCACTCGTTTGAAAACTAAAGGTGACCGTTCCTTTGAAGTGGTAGCTCCGACTCTGTGGAACGCCCTTCCTATATTACCTTACGTTCTGCAGTCTCAGTTGACGCTTTTAGAAAACAGCACTTGTTTCAACTCGCTTTTGTCTCATGTTTGTAATTTGGGGTTTTTAGTCTTTTAATCTTCATTGGTACTGTTGTATTGGTATTTGTTTTTGCTTGTTTATTTTCTGTTTTGGATCCTACTGTATTTTAGTACAGTACCTAGTCTATTGTGTGAAGCACTTTGTGACTCAATCTGTAAAAGGTGCTATATCAAATAAATTATTATTATTATTATTATTATTATTATTATAATGTCACAAATAGTGTGTATTATCTTGTTTTCTCTCTTAATTGGAGCTATATGCAGTTATCACCATAGTGAAATAATGAAACCTTAGGCTCTATGTATTTTGTGTACAAATCATTTTACATATTAGTTGTTTAACAAATCTGTGTTAAACATCAACTGGAGTTTATGAAGGTGTAACACACAATAACACACATCATCCAGGATAAAACGGATTAAATACAGTATAATCTTAAAACAGAGTTGACGTCCTAAAATAGAGCAAAACAATATTCACCGCTAACTGCTAACTGCACCAGAGTTTTATAGAGTGAAAACATTTACACACCGAGCAGCTGTAAAACTGTCCTGTGTCGGGCCGGGCTCTTATATTTCAGACATGCTGGCATTTTAATAGATATATCAGACAGTCACTGATAAACACCCTGAAAACCTGAAGTTGGTTTTATGTTTCTTTGCGCATTTATTTAATTTTTAATAATTTGTTTTGTTGTACAGATGTACTTGTTTAGCCTGACAAGCCAGACCCACATCAAGATGTTGGGTCTGGGAACTCACCATTGGCAGGGCTCAATCCGAAGGGCGGGATAAACGGTTGTCTTTCAAAGTCCCTCTGCATTCATAGCCAACCAGAGCAACGCTAGTTGATTAGTAGTTGATTAAACCTTTGCCTATCCGGTCGGCAAAACTCCGAACACATCTTCGTTTTTGAAGAATGAGTAACGGCCAAAGCCGATTCGAAAGACCGCCGTTCGCCAGCAGCAGCAGCCATCTTCTTTGTTTTCAAGCAGCAGGGAATTCACGCGGAACCGTCGCAACTCTGCCGTCATTATGTTAAGCCCGCCTACCAGAATTTGGTTTTTCCAGCTCGCAAGCCAACGGAGAGTTGCTAGACTGACCCTGGCTGCGAATTACATTTGCTGCTACTAGGGTGCGTCTAGATTTCTAGGCTATCACTTGTTATGAATCCCAAGGGTGTTAAACATCTTTTATTGAACAGCAACACACTATTTAAATAAGATGAGCATAAAAGCATTTTTTAAAGTTAATATACTTTTCTACATAATAATAATTTTTATCTATATGCACATTGGAAGTAGGTGAAGTTTTATTTCCCAGTGACACAGCCAAGCTAAAGTCTTTAAATTCCTGAACTTGAGTCAGTTACCAGTCGGCACGCAAAACAGATTTTTAGACATATTTCCATTCTGTGTGATTAAAGTGTTGTTTTTGTTTTCACTTCTCAGAGTCCAACAAACAGTGACGACGTCTCAGGTAACACTGCCAGCTGTCTGTCTGTTTCTCTGGTTTTTATGGTCCTTTTAAAGTCATATAGTCTAAAACAATGACATATAGAATTGTTTGCTCTGTCTTTAATTTGGAATTAGATCTTTTTAAGCACACAGTTCATTTATGTTTTTCTTAGACACTCTGGACTCTTTGCTGCGTCTGATTGAGTTCATGTGTGCAGATAATTCATCTAAACCTGATTGTCTTGTTTCTTAGATTCATCGACAGATTCAAAGACTCCGAAGTCAGAAGTTGAACCTGGAAATGGAGTTTCTGCAAAGAGCAAAGAGGGTAAAAGAGTCTTTTAGTCAGTGTTCAGCAGGTCAGCTGAGAATGCAAAAATATGCAAGGCATTCATAATAATTTACTTGTGTTTGAAAGGAAATCAACAACTACTTTTAAACTCAGTACAACAAACTAAACTGTAATATCTGTCTCTAAACTTTCCCTATAATTTCTCTCAAATTATACTGTTCTTTCCAGTAAAAAAATATATTTTATCATATGTAAATATTAAAACACATACAGTGAAATATATCCTTACCCATTTGTTTTGTCAGATTTTTCAGTTTCTACATTTCAAAACAAACAGATAAATTCCTGAGATGGAAATAATGAGGTAGCAGAGGTGAAGCAGGTTTTTATTTATCTCCTTTCAGAGTCAGTTCAGAGCGTCGCTGTGGTGTTGGACAATGTGTCAGACAACATGTCCACAGACATGCTGTCCATGCTGGTGGAGAACATCACAGGTTTGGACGAGAGCTGCTACAGTCTGGAGGTCATCTGGAAGACCAACAGAGCCGTTGTCACCTTTACCAAACCTGCAGGTTGGTGTGACGGCCCCAGAATCAACACAAAACTGAGCCATATTTAAAACTATCACGAAGCCTTCTGAGTTACGTTTTCAAGTTTATTTTTTCACAAATATTTGTGTGAAATCCTTAATATCTCCAGTGGCAAATAACATGTGGAATTAACACCAAACATATTTCTAATAGATAGATAAATACGTTTGAAATAACAGGAAATTGCCTGAAATGGAAACAGAAAGAAAACCCAAAGCAGGAAAGACATTCTGCTGCTGGGAGATGAACAGGGAAATCAGTATACAATAAGGATAATTTAATTAGTACTATATTTTTGTTGTTTGCACCGCTGAGGAATGCAAAGAAAAAGAAAAGAAACATCCTAGCAAATGTTGGAATGAAATGCAAATAGACAAAATGTGTATGTGTTGTTTTTGTTGTCTCAGCTATCGTATTATTCATCATAACCAGTGATTTGAACAGTTATTAAGTTTGCCAGTAAAACTACAAGTTAGCTTTTATGTGTTTGATAAGTACGGGCTCAGACGGTTTGTCTTTTTAAACAAATCCAGGCTAACATGATGTTAAACAGCTGAAATTAAAACAGTTTGACAGTCAGAGGTTGGGTTTGTTAATCTTGGATGAAGTTGTCTTTAAAAAACAGTGTGCTCTTATTGTGAAATAAAGGCAACATGAGTATAGAGTCAAAACCTTAATCTCTCATTAAGATTAAGATAATAATTTACTCATTTATGTGAATTAAATTCAATCAAATTTAACAAAAAACAACCAAGTGTTAATACTTTATTCTGAAATTTGAGAGTTAAAGGTACATTGTGTAGGAATTTCTCCCATCTAGCGGTGAACTTGTATTTTGCATTCAAACGAATAGTGCTCTCTAGCGCCTCGCTTTTTCAAATGCGTGTTGCAACTATGGTAGCCGTTATGTACCAAGAAGCTATTCATCGAGTTTTCTTTCGGGTGATGAGGTTCGTTATTTCAAACAAAATGCAAACTGCATTGAATCATTAGTGGGAGCATTTATAAGTAATTACCCTTAACCCCGGAATTTAAACCGTAACATTGACTTACCTGTTGAGAAGAAAGCCGGCAACTTCAGTGTCCCTTTGAAAATCTTTCTCCTTCATTAGCTCTTTCCACCTGGGAAAGGCTACTTCGATGTTTACCCTCGTCTTTTGAATTCGCCGGTCACGTTGCCTTTTTAATTCCCTTTTTCTCTTTTTTGGCGGCGAGGATTCCTTCTCCTGTGGCTCGGCATAAGTATGATCCTCCATTATGACCTAAAGTGAAGTGCAAGCTTCCAAATTTGCCGGGGCAGTGACAAGCGCCTCTCACTGATCTCCTTCTCCGTTTCAGCTGGTTTCAGTCACGTGACGCTGGCTCCGAACGAAAAAGCGTTGCTAGTGCTTTATGTCCCTCTCAGCGATTATAGTTTTTCAAAATGGCGGAACAACATGGAAGCCTCCTTGGGCTTGCCCGTCCAGTATAAATACAGATGAGAAAGTCTTCGCTTACGAGGATAAGTCAGATCATTGGCAGAGGTAATTTTACACCAATGAGGACATATTTATGAATGAAGACATTGATTTTAGCTACTAAAATACTTAACACACTACACAGTGTACCTTTAAAGACAAATCTCCAAGTGCATCGTTTATATGTTATTATATAACCCATATTATCATATACAGATATTTTAGTTCTTGTAAAAATGAAATTTGGATGATGTAACCTTGGAAGCAGAAGACGACAAAACAGTCTCACCCCAAGGTCCATTTAGAAGTTGTTCTTCTAAACCAAAGAATTAGAAACTGAATCCACAAAGTAGCAAGTACAGAATATTTAATTTAGAGACCCTGAAACAGTTATGGTATATTTATTTATTCCTAGCAACAGTTGTAGTTGTCACCTGCTGAGCCTGTTTCAGTTTTAAATGAGTAATCTGGTGTATTTTGCAGATGTGGAGAAGTTCCTCTCTGTCAGTGAGTCCAGCCAGAAGCTGCAGAAACGCGGACTGAGCGCTCGGCCACTGGAGGCAGCAGAGAGCGTCCGAGTGGAGAATCTTCCTCCGACTGTGCTTAAAGGTACACAAACTGTTAAATAACTGTTTTCTGTCTGCAACATTTATGCTACTGTGGTCACAAATTCCTTGTATCTGATTTCTTTCCAGACATGTTGGAGCTGTATTTTGAGAAGAGCTGGGCTCTGCCAGAAAATATCGTCATGATTCCGACTGAACAGGCTGCCATTGCAACTTTCAACAACCCCAAAGGTTTTTCATTTAGCTTTACTACTCATGCTTTACACACTGTTATTAAAAGTAAAGTGTGTTCTAACTTTAAGACAAATGTCTCGGAAGTACATACATACAATAGAAATTGTACTATTTGGACAATAGACCCATATGTGATAGTTGAGCCTGTGATTTGGTCGACATGGGCGTTAATGTGCTGCTCTAACAGCCTCGACTGATCTGGTTTTGGGCTTCCCACCAGATGTTGAACCTGCTGGAGGGGTTTGCTCTCTTTCAGCCACAAGAGTATTTCATTTTGAAATGTATTATAACAGCAGAACATATTGTTTGGCGCTCAGGCTCCGATATCATTACTCTCGAGCAGATATGTTTACATGAGATATTGGGGAGGGATGATCCCCCACCCCAAGAGCCTGCAGGTGCATGTTGCGGTGGTAGTGGGGCTGAAAGAGCAGGCAGTAATACAGGGCAGCAGCAGCATGGAAAAGGCAGAGGGAGAGATGGGTACATTTTGTGGCTTAAATAGACTGCCAAAGTGAGAGGGTGTGTTTGGTGAATTATATGGAGAGTGAAGCATGTAACGTGTGTATGAGGTCAGGACTCTGTACAGAAGTTCTTCCATACCAAACTGGGAAAACCATTTCTTCATGGAGCTGGCCTTGTGCGGGGGATATTCTCATGTTGAAACAAGAAAGAGACTAACCCAAACTTGGAAGACCACTATAATCTAAAATATAATTTCTTGCTAGTAAATGTAAGAAGAATGGTGTCCACATACCCTTGGCCATATACTGTGTGTCTTATGACCTGGGAAGAAGTTAAGTGTTATTTAAATGCCTTGTAGCTACAAATAGAACAGCCACTTACCTGAGCTTTCTCATTATTCCCTGTGTTGCTGCAGTTGTGGAAAGCATTTGCATAAAACAAGACGTTGTGATGCGGTCCATCTCTGTCAAGGTGTATCCGTACTACAAGTCCCTGGGCACCGCCCTATATGGTAGCGAGCGACCAACATGGAAGATGCCCGAGCCCTTCACAGAGAGCGTTCACCATGTTGTCTGGAAATTCCTCCTGATGAAGAAACAGTTAAAAACCATAAACGATCAGATGCGTCCGTTCTTCTGCAGTGTGGACTTGGATAACCCTGAGGTGACACTCAGCCCTCTTCCGAGCTTTTTGAGGCAGAAAGGTCTGACGGCCAAACATATAGATAACTGGATGAGCACCGCCCGAGAGGCCTTCCGTCATCAAATGTCTCAGTACATGGCCTTTGAATGTACAGCGAACGCACGTGCATGGAAAGCTGCAGAGAAGGAGGTCCGTTCGCTTGTCAGGGAAGACGCCGTCCTGGTGCCAGATGCATCCAGGGAGATTTTGACCGTGGCTGGCAGAGCTAAAGACATAAAACAAATCAGGACTCCTGTGGAGAACATTGTTCTTAAAGCCATGAGTCAGATGAAACGGCAGACAGAAGGTGTCTCTGAGGTAATGGTTATGTCCCCTGCAGAGTTCTACATCCTGCAGCAGGGTGGGGTGCAGAAAGCTGCCCAGGACATTTCCCCTGACATGAACCTCTCCTTTGATAAAAGCACCCAGAAGTTAACCATTACAGGACTTCCTGCAGAGGTTTACCAGACTAAGTCGTGGATCTTGGAGAGGAATATGGCTATGAGTAAAAAGCAGCTGAATGTCCCCACACATCTTCTAGACTTTCTCAAGACAGTGGATCCCATGGACATGTCCCAGGACCTGTTCACATCTCAAGGCATCAGTGCCATCTACAGCATTGAGAGCAACAGGGTTTTCCTGTTGGGGAGTTCTGAGAGTGTCCTCGCTGTCGCAGAGAATAAGATGAAGACGGTTTTGGACGTACAGACTCTGGATGTGGAAGACCAGGAAGTTCTTAAACTTCAAAACTGGTTAAGCCTGAACCAACAGCTGTTGGACACCTGCAACTCCTTAAAGAAGAAAACAGTGGCCATTCAGATCCACCCAGAGAGGAGAGACAAAATAACCGTGGCCGGCTTCCTGAATCCAGTGAAAGAGGTCAGTAGCAGTCTGAAGGAATTCATTGTGAACTATTCACAAGTTCAAGAAACCATTCGTGTCGAGTCATGCGCTGTTGTTCAGTTCATTGACAAGAAAAAATCACAAGATTGGTCCAGTATTGCCAAGGATAATGATGTAGAAGTCCGTTTTGATCCAGTGAGGCCAAGAATCACCCTCGCTGGGGCTCGTCTTCACGTCCAGAAAGCCAAAATCTGCTTTCAGAAACTGACCAGTGCTCTCTCCACTGACAATTTCATTGTGGACAAACCTGGAGCTAAAAAGTACTTCCAGACTCAAGGAAGCCTGTTCCTGTCTACAATAATGACAGAGCTGAGCTGTGTGGTGATGCTTCGTCCAGAGAATCAAGATGAAGAGGAGGAAGAGAACTATGAGGAAGACAATGACCTTTGTTATTGCAAAGTGAAGACCACGAGTGGAGTTCTGATTTCAGTCAGCAAGGCAGACATCTGTAGCTTCCACGTGGACACGGTGGTCAACGCAGCTAATGAGGAATTACAGCACATTGGCGGCCTGGCTTTTGCCCTGCTAAAGGCTGCGGGACCCGAGCTGCAGAAAATCAGCAACGACCACGTTGCCAAAAATGGAAAACTACGTCCGGGTGATGCCATCGTTACAGGTGCATGTAACCTGCCTTGCAAGTACATTGTACATGCAGTCGGCCCACGTTTTTCTCACTTTGACAAGAAGACGTCAGTGTCACGTCTGAAGTTTGCTGTTAAAAATAGTCTGGCACAAGCAGAGGGAGTGAAATGCTCCACCATTGCACTGCCAGCGATCAGCTCAGGTGTGTTTGGTTTTCCTGTTGAACTCTGTGCTGAGACCATAGCTCAGGCAGTGCGGGAGTACTGTGACAATCCAGGAGGTCCAAGATTGTTGACGGAGATTCACCTGGTGGACAACAATGATAAGACCGTAAGAGTCCTGGCCACAGCTGTCAACAGAGAGTTCATGGACCTCGGACCTACTATGACAGTACCACATGCGGCAGGAGGAAGAGGCACTGGGGCTTCAGGGTAAATTGAAGAAACTTTTTTTTATCATAATGAACTTTTACTGTTGATTAGAACATGAATTTGAAGATGCATATATAAAGGATAGTTTAACATTTTGGGAAATGTCTTATATCTGCATGGCAAATATGAAGCTACAGCTATCAGCTGGTTAGCTTATAAAGACTGGAAATGGGGGAAACAGCTAGTCTGGCTCTGTCCAAATGTAAAAAAAGAAATCCTCATACATGTACAAAAACCAAACCAAACCAAATTGTCCGTTTTACACATGGCCTTCTGTACATGTTAAACAAACAAGATTTAACATGTTACTCAGGGAGCTTGAGAGGTGGTAGTTGGTGGATTTGTGTTACTTTTGGACAGAGCCAGGCTACATTTGAAACAGCGTTTGAATCAGTTGTTTGAAGGTGTGTTCTTGTGTCTTAAAACTTTATTGTTCATCCCCCAGTGGATATCAGGTGAGTCGAGGTCAGAGCCACTCGCCCAGGGGCGGCCGGTTTGGTAAAGGAGGAGGGCGTGGAAAGGGGGCTGAGGGGACAGGAGCCGGATTACAGGGAGGTCTGCAAGGTAACACGGGAGCTCCCAGGGGACATGCCGGGCCTGGAGGACATGGAGGGTAAGGTTCTGCTTCTTCTTATTATTATCTTTCTTTTCTGTAGTCTTATTTGTAACTTTAGTTTTTGCTCCTCAGTAAGGTTTTTAAGACCCCGGTCCGTCATAGGTTCAGAAACAATTCAAGACCAATGTAAATCCAACAAGAGAAAAACACCAACATGTAAAAAATAAGAAATAGAAAGCCACATTACCTGTACAGTGCGCTAACATGTTCACAGATTTTTGAGTCACAAAAACAAACTTTGGATGCAGTAATGGTCATTCACTGTGGTGACATCAGTCCTGTCCTGTGATTGGCTGTAGGATGGAGCAGACCACAGCTGAGGGTCTGAAGATTGTTCTGTGGAAAGGAAACATTCAGGACCAGACTGTGAGTACTGACACTGTGTTGCCTTTTAAAAGCATCATTTGAATAACCGTTCACTGCACCAACTTGTATTGATGTCTGTGTCTTAACTCATGATACATGATTCTGACAAGTGTGGGGGTTTAGATACAAATATCCACCAGATGGCAATAATTCTCTCTGACAAGGACAATTGCACTAGTTAAACTTGGATCTTATTTTCGTTTTGTCCATTATTTCTGTTGGTTATGATATTGTTGTACTCATCAAAGTAATTGCTGACAGACTGGAAACAAACAGATTCTCTAGATTTTCTACTTTTCTTTCTTTCTTTCTACTTTGCATAGTTATTTGCCAAGTCTGAAGGCACCGCATACTCCAAACATGGTTGAATCTCTGCTTGTCTCTAAGTACTTTAGGAGAGCTGGTGCTGTGTGTGACTTGATTTGCATGGTTTTCCATACAGACAGAAGATTAGAGTGTGCGTCCAAAGTACCAAGCCTGCCTTATTAGACATAGTCGGTGAATAGGTTTCCTGCTGCACAGACCTTTATTGAATGTGTGCCTCAACAAGAAACTCCTCTGATCATTCTAAAGCTGTACTCTTGAAATGTTATTGTATTTCTACTTGAGAAATTACTTAAAAGATTAATTGGTTGTCTAAAATGAATCTTCTTATCCTTTCAGTTTTAGCCTTTAACTTGTGTACGATGCTGTGGTTTTTGGTCCACAGACTGACGTCATCGTCAACACCATCTCAGAGGACATGAACCTGAACCAGGGAGCTGTTTCCAAAGCGATCCTGCAGGCGGCCGGGCCCGGCCTGCAGTCAGCTGTTCAGTCCGAAGCCAGGGCAAGTGCACTGCCGTTCGGCGATGTCGTCATCACCAACGGCTTCAACCTCAAGTGTCGGAAAGTCTATCATGCTATTTGCCCGTTTTGGAACAACGGAGCCGGCCAGGAGGTGAGGGTTTTCAGTCAAAGGAATTTTATTTTAGGCAGCTGGGTCATACTCCAGTCCAGAGACATTTGATGTAAGGTGAGTGCACTGATAGGATAAACCTGAAGAGATATTCCACTGAAAAATAATGTTTTGAGCATCAGAGGACTGCAGCTGTAGTCTAATAGAGAGCCAAAGTGAAACCACAACTTCTAGATTCTGTTCTAGAAGTAAGAAAACCTCTTTATAAAAAAACTATATACATATAACTACAAATCCAGCAACAAAGCCTCAACAGTCCCCTTATTAACAGTATGTTGTGTGTTTCAATCCTTATGTTTTGTTAAGGTTGGTAATAATAATTGTTGTTTATTCAATATTTCAGTTTTTAGCACATTTCATTTAACACCATTTCCCATGAGCCCCTAGATATTCACAGGTTTTTTTTCTTAGGAAGGTTCCTAACTGAGTGAAACGATCTGGACGTATGTAAGGCTACCTTTAGATTGCTATGTTTTGGTTTTTAAACAGAGTCAAAAGCGACCTCAGTGTACACAAGTGTTTATTGCTCCAGTAGAAGAACTAATCTCTGTTTAAACTAACACCCCAAACCACATATCTCATCAATATTCTTGAATACTGGGCATGCGCGTGCCGGGGTAAACAGGAGGCAGCATGTATAGTTGCATGTATAGCCCGTTGTTGGTAGTTGCCATGGTAACGTCAGTAGCTTAGTCTCAGAGAACGAGACGTCATGACCCAATCAGGCGGCGAAACATTGGCGTCAGTGTTTCCAAATGTCCCCGTTTGCGGCCGTTGAGACTGCAACACAACCCAGCAGATTCCAAACCAAAACAGGTCAGAAGTGTTATAAATTTTTCTGATTCAGGGGCTCTTAAAAACGCCAGAGCAGTGTGAATCTGAGGTGTAAACGTAACAAAAGATATTCGTTTTTTTAACCAAAACGTAGCAATATAAATGTAGCCTAAGGGGCAGCCATTATAAGAGCTGGTGGAATTCTCTAAATGCTAAGGAAAGGTATTTCAATGCATCCTTTCTCATTACCTTTAGCATAGAGTACACTGGACCATCCTTTACCAAAGGAAAGGAGACAATGCCATCCCACAATTCATTTAAAGCGATGCACCATTTGGCCTTTAGGGCTATCTTGCATAACATTATTTTCATACAATCATACAATTGGGATTCATGTGGATCAATATGAGGGGACAGGAGAATGAGGGTTAGCAATGATTCTCGATGTGTGATTCACTTTTGTGACAAGTAGCCTATACCTTGGCAATGAAGTCATATCACACCCGGTTTTCCACATTTAAGATATTCCTTTATTAGTCCCACAGTGGACAAATTTGCAGTGTTAGAGCAGCAAAGGGGATAACATAAAGAAAGATATATAGTTAAGTAGACAGATTGAACTGTTGAATTCACAGTATTGCACGTACCTGAGTAAATGTACATATTGGACCTAAAAGGCTCCATGTATAAGTTTACTTCCACAGTCTTTGTGGTCCAACCTTACTTGTTCTGTGTGTTGTCTTTTTGTCTCAGGAGTTAATATCCATCATCAGATATTGTCTGGAGAAGGCTGAGAAAAATCGGATGGCGTCGCTGTCCTTCCCGGCCATCGGCACAGGAAACCTGAACTTCCCCAGAGAGGTGGTATCCAGAGTCCTGCTGCAGGAGATCCACTCGTACAGCCGCAGGAAAACTCCTCGCTATCTGAGAGAGGTGGCCATCGTTGTTCACCCGAGTGACACCCAAACGGTGGATGTAAGTTTCGTTTTGTTAAAGACAGCATGTTTAAGTATTAAAGTAAAAAAAATCTTGAGGTGTGAAATTAGAGTGAAGTGAGACCTCTGTAACCCGCTGCTCATCTCTGCTGCAGGCTACATTAGCTGCTATTAGCATTAAACATTAATTAATTTATAGTGTGTTCCATTTACCTCGGAACTTGGAAGCCAAAGCTGGGAATGACGTCACACCGGAGTTAAATGCATTCCATTTACAAGTCGGATTTTCATTGTTTTCATCAGTTCTAGCCAGGTTAGCCATTGTTAGCAATGCCAGTTTATAACAACCCATTACGCTGTTTGTTTTCACAACAGACAGCGTAGCAACATGTCCTTCTATAGAAGATGGACAGGACTGTGTGTACGATTTACACTCACGATTTAGTGAGACACAAATAAGACGAAGTGATTATAACTGTACGTTACTACAGCTTAGGGTTGCACTTTATTGACAAAATGTGATATTGTGATATCGATTATGAATATTGCGATATCGATGTTAATTTCGATATTTTTAAACATATGTCAAATTACAAAAGTTACGGGAAAACACATCAAAATAGATTCATAACAAGTTAAACAAGTCTTCTTACAACACAAGGTTTATTTCAACTGACATATGTCGTATTGGACTGGTACAACATGAATAAATAAATAACGACCATGTCTACAGAACAGGACATGTTTTACTGGTTGTACAGTATAATATAAATAAATAAATAAAGAGAACAGGACACAACTTCACTTCACTTACACTCAATATGCACACACGTGGTACGCCTCATAGTTTTGTCACGTAGTGGACCCGTGCGCTGACGTGCATGTGCAAGTGGCACGGTAACTGGCCAATGAAACATGATCATTATAGTGTTTTAAGCGTGCTCTAAATCAAACACAACTAAGCCACACAGCCAACGGACGGGACGCAGCACTCCACAATATCAACAAAATATTGCATACTTATTGCGACACTTTCGATATATTGCAATAACTATATTGAGTCGATATACAGTATCTTGCACCCCTACTACAGCTTTCACAACTGTTGATACACGGGGCGTCCATGTTGGATTTTGTATGTTAGTGTTTCCGACTTTGACCTCAGAAAATCCGACTTGGAAAATCCAACAAATGGAACACACTACTATATGCAACTGCCAGCAATGAAGTTGCTTTGTGGGTAATGTAGGCACCAGGTTTTGATGAGGATGAAAGTGTGAAATAAAAAATGACATCTCTGGTTCTGCTGCATTGATTTTGATCCTCTTTGTTTCAAACTGTTTATCACAAGAAAATGAAAAGTGCAATGATAAATCTTTCATACCCAGAGAGATGCATGCAAGCAGGTATTGAGCAGCAAACCTGTATCAAATCACCTGTATTAAAATCATGTGCCAACATCTTGTTTGTCAGCGTTTCACCAGGGACTTCAAAGGTCAGACTGGCCAGAGAAATATCCAAAATGAAGCTCAGGAATTTAATGAGGCACCACTTAGGCTATCAATCAGCCAATCACAACAGTCCTCAGGTAAGAAGTCTACACACCTTTCATTTATTTTATCTTCATGTGGAATTTTATGAACAAAACTGTTGAGAAAACACAAAACAAATCAAACAGAAGTAATCTTTAAATACAGATTTGAGAATGTGAAGGGTCAAATTATTGATTATTTTAGACGTCAACCTGTGAATGTAATTAATTTGATGATTTTAGAGACAGAACAAAGTTTTGAGCCTCCAGATCACCTGGCTCAAACCAGTTTTTGCAGTACATTGTTTAACTCTAAATCTTCTGATCACAAATATATATTAGTGCTGTCAAATGATTAAAATATTTAATCGCGATTAATCGCATTAATGTTATAGTTAACTCGCAATTAATTGCAATTAATTGCACATTTTTATCTATTCTAAATGTCCCTAGATTTCTTTTTGTCCAATTATTTTTTCTCATTTTAATGCTCTTATCAACATAGAAAAGTGGATCGGCTTGCTTTGTGCTTTTGTTGCCTGGCTTTGACGAGGGGACGGAGAATTGGCATCAGCTGTGTGCTTGGCCATCAAGTGGAATTTCAGACTGGACGTGCTGCGATGATAGCTCAGTTCACAACGACAAAACACACAGATCACTTTGGTCTTGTCAATGGAACCATTTGGCAACTTTCTAAAAGTAAACTTTCCATTCAGAATCTTATTGGCATCCATTTCGGCGTCTCGCGCTCGCCATCCACTCAAAAACGTAACGTTAGCCTACTACTCTTTGGCCGGCTCGCAAGCCAAGTGTGTGCGGCGTGCCTGTTGTTTTGGTTCCGGTCTAGCTAGATCCGGTGTGGTGTTGTAGTTTTTCTAACGTTACTAGTTGTTGCAACAGCATGTGAAAAAAACTACAAAGTTTGCTATGCCAAAAAGAACGTTAATCTCGCGATAAACAAATTGACGCCGTTAAAATGGGTTTGCGTTAATGCCGTTAATAACGCGTTTAACTGAGATGTGTGTGTGTGTGTGTGTGTGTGTGTGTGTGTGTCAGCCTCCTTCGGTCAGGTGTCGTCCCCCTCCCTCGGTGTGTATCGGATGCAGATGGGTCAGCTCACCCTTGAGGTGTCATCTGGAGACATCACCAAGGAGGCTTGTGATGTCATCATCAACTCCTCCAATCAGGGCTTTACCCTAAAATCAGGTGAGTCTTTATTTCTTCTCGTCATCTTGTTGGTCTTACCGAACAAACCTTGTAGAACATTTAATCCAAAGGACCATCCCATTTTAACTTTACATCACTGACATCACCTTTTTCCAAATGACACAATCTTTTTTCTTTTTCTTTCAAAGTATTACCTTCCTTACCAGGCTGTCATTAGTTTCAGTTAAGTTCAATGAAAATTGACTTAAAGAGACATGAAACTTGCAGAAATAATCCATCAGTCAACATCATGTCTTCTTTCTTTTTCACTGTGTGGTAATGCAGTGGGGACATTTTGAATATATATAATGTCTTTAATGCAATGCAAAGTACAGTTTAGATCCTCTGCCCGAGCCCGAACTTGACCGATATTTCCCGCCACTATCCTCGGGCCGGGCCCTTCATCAAGTATTTGTGTTTTTTTAATCATTACTTTATTAGCCTAATTGGGTGGGGAGAAAGCTATGCCTCTCCAGCTTCTCCCGTAGCTCTGGGTATATGTCCTGCACTGACTTGAGTGTGAGGTAAACTGTTCTAAATCCCCCATCTGTAGCACTGTCTTCGATAATTGCGCAACCAGGCCAGATTGTTTCAGATAGGTCTATCTCCCGAGTCCTTTAGCAGCAGATACGGTCTCTCCTATATCCGGCGCGTTGTCGGCCAGTGCATCGGCATGCAGACCGTGGTGAAGGACAGTATTAATTAGGTGATCGAGACAAGAAAGTCTCCTATATGCTTCCAGGGCTTTGATTATGTTACTGCCTTGATCTGTTACCCACACTATTCGGCTGAGGGAGCTAGGGTCGAGATTTTTTTACGTTTCTTCATTCGGATCCATTTGCGATCCATTCCGTTCTGAATAAACACAGTTTACCTGCTTTGTCCTTGTTGCATTATTCATTAAGATAATTCTAAACAGATTTCTGTAGTTCAAACAACTCAGAATTGTAGTTGAGAACGTCAGTTATAACGGCCCACGTATTAAAACGTTGTCGGGTTTAAATCGGGCTCAAGCTCATAATTTACAGTTAATGTGTCGGGCTGGGCCGGGCTTGGACACAACGTACACGGGCTCGGGTAGGGTCGGGCTTGATTTTTTGGGCCAGATCTAAGCTTAAATACAAAAAAAGAAGTTACATTGTCTCACTTTAGAAACTGTAAATATCACACAGAGATAACATTACATTGACCAAAAATTAAACAAAACAAAGGATGTTTTGAGTCTCTGAGTCTCTCTCACATGTAACGCAATAAAAAAACACAACATATTTTGGCATTTAAATTTGAATAACTTACAGCAGCATCATTTATTACTCTTACTCTTCTTCTATAATACCCCAGGAGTGTCGAAGGCCATCTTGGACAGCGCTGGACTAACAGTTGAGCTGGAGTGCTCACAGATTGGTATGGAGCTGGAATTTAACCTTTATTTATCCACACACTGTTTGCTCTTTTTTCAGCATCTCCCTGCTTTACATTCACACAGTTCAGCCCAGTCACAACTGGGAACGTCCCAGTACAACTGCTCTTCTGCTGATAGAGAGCAGTATTATTTGGGTTAATGCAAAACTCAAACGTTTTTGTCTGATGCACCTCTCAGATAATTTAAAATGCTACGTGATGTTTCAGATGGGTTTATTTGAATTGATTTTAAGGTGGCGTTAAGTAACACTACAAATACAAAGTAATTCTCAATGTTTAGGTTGGTTTGGCCAAGTTTGTTATCTTTGTCACTTATATTTTAACCATTCATCTATTACTTATAGTTGTTTAATTTGTTTATCCATACATTTTAGGTAACTGTTTTAACTTGAGTCTAAGTATAGGCCGAGTAAATATTTGTAAAATTCATCCCCGTTAATTTCAACTTCTCTGCTAGCTTGTTTACTAGTTTTCGTGCACTAATGTTTGCTATCCTGATGGCTCTGTTATGAGTGTTGTTTGGTTCCTCTCTGTAGTAAATTCTCCGAATTACCAGCTTGATCTGTTTATCCTGACGTCGGCCGGCCAGCTGCCCAGCACACACATTATCCACATTGTCGGCCAGAATGATCCTGCAAATATTAAGGATGTGGTTTACGAAGTGCTGAAGTTCTGCGAGGAGAACAAGTTTGGCTCTGTCTCCTTCCCGGCCCTGGGAACAGGTCTGTGCAAGCAGAAACTACACAGTATACACATCAGTTATTATTTGAAGCTTTGTTTAACTTTTACTGAGTGTATTTCAAAGAGAAGTCTTCTTGTGAAGGGACTGTAATGAGACGAGAGAGAGAGAAGTCTAATTTCTCTCAAACATTTCCTTTTTCATCTCACTGGTTTACTTTTAATTTGTTCGTTTAGTCATTTCTATCAGTTCCATGTGCAGCCATGTTGTTTGGATTTACAGTCTTTAATTTCACTCTTGATATTCACTCATCACGCTGTATTAAAGCTGACAGAAGATACATTTGATGTGATGTGCAGGTACAGTACATTCTGTCTACACAGAGTTTGTGTCACATCAACCACCAAATATTAAAATGAAGCAGCTGTTATTGTACTGTACTGTGGACATTCATGATCCCAAGAGGATGAATCCTAATGACAGTGGCTGAAGAAGTACTCTTCTACTCTCTTTACTGAAGTAAAAATACCAGTGGCCGGGTTGGCTCAGTTGGTAAAGCAGGCACATGTATACATAGAAGAGGTTTATACCTTGACGCAGAGGTCAAGGGTTCAAGTCTGACCTGTGACAATTTTCTGCATGTCTTCTCCCCTTTTTCACCTAGCTGTTCTGTCCATTAAAGGCAGAAAAGCCAAAAAAAATTATCTCTTAAAAAAAAAAAAGTACCAGTACCATGATGAACTTATAAGTACTCCATTACAAGTTAAAGTAATTTTTTTTCTTGCTGAAGTCAAAGTACATAAGTATTATCACCAACATGTACTTAAAGTATTAAAACAGTACACTACAGTATTAGTCTGTAGTGTACACCATCAAGTTTCACAGACTATTCCAATCCTCTCATCATCATCATCATCATCATCATCATCATCATCATCATCACCGGTCCTTGTCTGCCCGTTAGGTCAGGGAGGGGCCAACCCGTCGGCGGTGGCAGACGCCATGGTGGATGGGGTGGTGAACTTTGTGAGGAAGAAGCACCCGAGGTTTGTTTGCAGCGTAAAGATCCTGATCTTCCAGACATTCATGATGGCGGAGTTTCACAAGAGCATGAAGAAGAGAGAGGGAGAGCAGGTGGAGGCGAAGAGCGTCTTCACCAAGATCAAAGGTATTTAGTAAATCCCACCTACTCTAGATGTGTGATTTCTTTTTTTATCATTTCTTCCTGTTTGTTTTAATCAAGTTTGCTCTGAGGCATTATTCTGTTATTTCTTTCTCAGAGGTTAATTGTGATGTTTAGTCTGTCTTTTTTTATTGTCACAATCTCCTGTGCAGTCTCAAATCATCAACATGTCAGTCCACCTCTCAATACTGTCTGACTCCCTGTCTGTGGCTCTCAGCTATAAGCCCATTGGTTTCCTACTGAAGACGTACATCTTTAAAAATACAGATGTATAGTTTCATTAGTATTTCCTAATCAGCTAGTTGCTGTAGGTGTTATCAAACAAACAGGAGGAAATAGTGACTTTGTTGGTGACCATTTTCAGCGGCGGATTAATCCACATTCAGTGCTTTAGTGAGTATTTGTGGCAGTGTATGTGGATGAACTACATGAACTACAGTGTGTGTTCATGGTAATGAAGGAACATGTCACTCAGTGCAACACAGAGGAAGAAGATATATCAGGCTGTGACACACACAAGAACAAGTACTTCTTTGTGTATTCAAATAACTCTTGAACTTGTTGACTATAAGAACAAAACAGAATCTCATCATCCTTTAAATCTCTTAATACGTCACACACCCTAGTAAAAACACTGTTGTGAGTTTGTAATCTCTGCCATACAAACATGTCTCATATACTGCTATTATGTTGTTTTACATTGTTTCAGACACTGTCACTTCGTTTTTTATGGGACTTGGGGAGGAGCGACCCAGCACTGATGACCTGTTTCTGGAGAGAGAGGAGTTTGAGCCCACAGTGTTTCAGCTGTGTGCCGACAACGACATGGTGAACATGCACTTATTCACTTAGGTTTAGCTCTTTGCTTTGAAAAGATCTCTTGATTCTTGAGGCCAGTCAGTCACTCACTCACACAAGCAGAAAACATAAGAGAAGTTTAGTATAACAATATGAAAATGTTGTTGTTGCGATGCTGGTTTGTAACCAAACTCCACAACTGTTACCCCACCACTGCAGGCTGTGAGTCAGGCTAAGAAAAGGGTTAAGGAGCTGATTATGGCCGAGCAGGCGGAGAGAACCATCACAGACCAGTACATCAGTCATCTGTCGCAGGCCGACTTGGACCAGCTTAATTCCCTGCAGAGGAAACTGACGGTTAGCATCCGTCTGAACCGAGGGATGGAGGACCAGGAGTCCAACATCTACCTGGAGGGTCTGACCAGAGACGTCTACACTGCTGAGTCTGCAATCAGGTCAGCAAATCAATTCATGGAGGAGAACAAATATGCAGCAAAGCTTCAGTCCAGAGTACCAAATGTTAGCATATTCCTTTTTTCTGACCATCAGGGACATCATCCGCAAGGTGGAGAGGTTGGAGAACTTGAAGAGCAAGGCCTTGCTGCTGAGTGGACTGGTAGAGTGGCAGTTTGAGATCAGCACCGGGGTGATGGTACCCTTTGACATTTACACCAACCTCCACCTGGAAGAGGCTCTGGAGAAGAAACAACAAAGTGTGACGATCAAGATCAACAACGAGAAGTACCATGCTCAAGTAATGCTTAGAAAAGCAGTGTCAGCAAGTGGCCGTAAATCCTTGGAGCTACATAGAAAAGAGATGAAAGGTGAGGGATTTTGTCTGTTTTACTTCCTCCATTTTCATAAAAAATGTCCAGTTTCACACTGAGCTGATTAGAAACATATAATAATAGAAGCACAAGCAGCTCTTCACATGGAAAAAACCTCAGAGATCCACTTTATTATACAATATCTAAACAGTGATATGAATGGAAACTATGAAAATATAAGACACAGGTTGTGTAAAAGTGTATCTTACCTTAAAAACGATTACGATTATGATTTTCTTTGCAGATGACGACGCCCTGCCATCAAGTTGGGATGACATGAAAGGCGACCTCCTCAAACGGTTTCCTCTGACGCCGGGATCCAAGGAATACAACGATGTGAAGACGGAGCTAACTGGTCTCACTGCAAACATCATCAGTGTATGTTCAGTTTCTGATATGCTTTGCAAATTCATAAAAACAAATAAAGGGATAATTGCCACCACTTGAAAACCACACCAAAAACAAATGGGTCACACTAAAAGAAAACAGAAGCAAATGTAAAAACTCATGCAGCCAATAAAGTGAGAATGAGTCATGTGTTTTAACTGTGTTGGCAGATTGAACGAGTCCAAAACACAACACTGTGGCAGAGCTACCAGCTGATGAAGAAACAAATGGAGGTGAAGAACAAACACACAAACAACGAGAGGGTGCTGTTCCACGGCACCGGAGCCTCCTCCATTGATCTCATCAACAAACAAGGCTTCAACCGCAGCTACGCAGGAGCACATGGTAACCGAAGAATATTTAAAAATAATAGATTTTTGATCAATGTACCGTAATGTAACACATTTCTTTGTTCATGATAGTTACACAGTGCAACAATATGTCACTACTACAAAATGGAGAACAAATGGAGCAGCAGTCTTCTTACTGAACAAACCAACACTATATTGATGTATTTATTTAGTAATACAGTCTGGGCGTCCCCTATTTTGCTCTGTAGGTGCGATGTACGGCAATGGATCTTACTTTGCTGTAAACCCGATCTACTCAGCACAAGGCTATGCCAAACCCGACGCCAGAGGCCAGAAGCGCATGTACGTGGCCAGGGTCTTGGTCGGAGACTTCACCCAGGGAAGAGGTGGCTTGATCACCCCGCCTTCCAAGAACTCCAGTAATGCTGCAGACCTGTATGACAGTGTTGCAGATAAAACAACCAATCCAACCATTTTTGTAGTCTTTAATGACATTCAGGCATACCCAGAATACCTGATCACATTTACATGAATGAAGCTATGATTACACTGTGCTGCTGTGTTCTGATGAAAATTGTATGAAAATTCTGTTATTTGTGTTTTAGTTTGAATTACAATTGAGTCCACAAAACAATTTCAAATTATTATGTAATATTGTAACATTGCATATTTCCTGAAGGGGCACTTTCCATTTACTTGATTTGGTTTCACCCACTACATGAGTAAATGAAAAGAAAGGATTAGTTTGCTAGAAAATTGACAAACCAAAAGCATGAACAAGAATATGTTAAAACTCATTATTTTCCTTCATCTGACATTTGTCAAATTTATTGTATTTTTTTTTTTATGGAATATAGTCTGAAATGCCTTTTATTAAAGGATTACTGCGACACTTTGTGAAATTCTCTTGTTAGCTGATTTATTACAGTTTTTCTCGATTGCTTAAACACATTTCTTGAAATTGTGCCTGCTTATCTCAAAACACTAAACACAAATCCATAACTAATAAAAACGTCCTATTTTCAGGTCAAAATGAAGCTCTCCACTCAAAACCATTCAATCTTGCTGAAAAACTTTGCCTTCAGACTTGACACACAAGCCCTCAAAAACACACAAACACTGCAACATAGTCTTACACACTGGTGAGAGGACCCGCACCCAGGGGCACGCATTACATGAAATGTCTAGACAGGCTTCTTCGAAGTCGCTTAAATTGCATCCCCGACTCCTCCACTTGCCTCCCTTCCTCCACCGAGGAAGCACGGGAGAGACGCGAGGAAATTATGGGAGGGAGAGGAAACGAGCAAATGTGTTTTATGAATGGCTTCCAGGAAGGCTGCTCTCGTGTTTCCTCGGCTATAACTCCTCGGTGATCCCTCCTCGATGCTCGCTCCTTGGGGTAGAAATAAGAGCTTTGAGACAGCCTTTGCGGAAGACAGAGACACAGAGAGACACTAACTGTTCAGCCAAGGAGCGAGGAGCTATCAAATAAGGGACATGGGTTGTACCCGGGATGAGACTGCTTGTCTCCTTGCCCTTCCCCTTCCTCTTCCTTGTCGTCCTCTTTCTCGACCTTGTCCTCTTAATTCACCGCCACCTCCTCTTCTTGCTCCTCCCCCTCTCCAGTGTCTATCTATCAAACCTATCAAAGGTTGTGATTGGTGTGTGCTCATTTTAGACTCTTTGTGTTTCCACCTGGGTAATTGTGTGCTAGTTAAACTCAAGCTGTGCTGACTTAAGTGAACAATATTAAATGTTAGTGCTTTCTAAATGACCACATGGTGTAGGCAACGAGAAATTAAGGGATTTGTGTGTAGAGTTTTGCAGTGACAGTTCAACAAATCTGAATCGGGTCAAAACGGGAATAGTGTTATACAGTATATTAGTATATTCAGAAAAATGGCTACGCTTTTTGATAAATGGCGCTATGGTTTTGAAATTTTAGTTCAAAAGTCTGGTTATAGTGTTTAAGCAATCAAGAAAAACTGTAATAACAATAACAAGTTAACGTATATTACCGCCTTTATAGTTTCTTTCTTGCTTGTAAAATTAACCAGATATTGCATAGGCTAGCTTTGTCCTTACCAAGAGTGCAACATTTGATTAGGCTTTATAGACATGTCTGCTTTCAGGTGGAGCACTGCTGGCTTGACTCCTTTCTCTGAGTATAAGAGCACATGGATGCAGAGAATGTAAAAATAACAGTTTAAAGGTTAGAATTACCTGCAAAAATATGTGAGAGATGTGAGATAAAATGAGAGAACAAGGCCAGTTTCAAGATCCTGGTGCTTGTTATTGTCCTCAATTCTGACATTAACAGCATGAGAGAGAAGGAAAGGGAGAGAAATCTAAAATCATCTGGCCAAAGGACTACAGGTGAAAATTAGCCAGCTGGCTAACACTGGCACATTTACAGAAATGTTGATTAATGTGTGTTGTCCTTTATAAATAAAGAATAAGAATAAGAGAGAATAAAAAACAACAAAATGTTAAATGATTTCCGATTGTATGTATTTTATGGAATTAGAATGATTCATAAATAAGCTAAGAAAAAAAAACACAAAACTGGAACATCCAACATATTTAATCACCAGTGTGAAGAGAAAACGCTGACTTCCAACATGGTTCTGTCTGAATATATAATGATATCATTTTTTTTTATGAGATTTATTGAAATCATCCTTGTGAAGTTTGGATATTAATAATATACTATTAGGTAGCCTAATCAAAGAATTCAGTTTTACTTCATTCAGATGATAACAAACATGTTTTTGTGGTAGTCTAATTCTTTTTTCCACCAAAAGATTTTTGGATACCGTGGAAAAGGAAATTTAATTTCTTAGTTTGATTTAAACAATATTTAAAATCATGTAACTTTTTTAATTTTTCTTTCAGCATTGTCTTGTTTTTTCCTACTAAACTGCTTTATTTGGAGTAAATGTGTGAATGCTGATAAAGCAGACATGACTTTTAATCACCTTTTTTCAACATACATAGGGGTTGCACAGACTAGTTGACTCGACTTTACCCCTCCACAAGGACGTTTTGAGCTTGAAGTCGACTAGTCGCTGATCATGGGATTTTGTAGCACTGTCACTGGAAAAATTAGTCAAAAATCCAGCTCATTTGGAACTTAATTTGAAAGCCACGAAACGTTTGGGACATGAGATATTGAAGCTAAGGATGAGGAGAGCTGCCTGTAGCCGTTTGGATTTCTGCTACGCTAAAGGACATTTGCAGTCAGCTGTTTGTGTAAAGACACGCAGGAGGGGGTCAGCCCTATGTTCCCACAGCCCAATGGTCCCACAGCCCAATGGTCCCACAGCCCAATGGTCCCACAGCCCAATGGTCCCGCAGCCCTATATTCCCACAGCCCTATGTTCCCACAGCCCTATGTCCCACAGCCCAATGGTCCCACAGCCCTATGTTCCCACAGCCCTATGTTCCCACAGCCCAATGGTCCCCACAGCCCAATGGTCCCACAGCCCAATGGTCCCCACAGCCCAATGGTCCCACAGCCGAATGGTCCCACAGCTCTATGTTCCCACATTTCTAGGACATTTTTAAAATGAGGTCTTGTGTTCCTACATTTCCCTTCAATTTAAGCCCTATCCTCCCACAAAATCCTTTAGGGTTAGGGTTAGGGGGATCAAATCTGATACAAATTTATGAAAAAGAAAATGTGGGAACATAGGGCCTAATTTTGGAAAAAGAATCTTAGAAATGTGGGAACTGTGGGAACATAGGCCATAATTCCAATTTTTTTTTTTTTTAGAAATGTGGGAACATAGGCATGCTCCCGTGTGAGCTTTGAATTGTTGTACAGTTTGATGGAATGTGGCAGGAATAATTTTTTGTAGCGGTCCGTGCGCCTTCAAAGCTGTTGAACCCTCTCATAGAAGGTACTCCTTTGGTGGACTAGTGTGGGGTGGAGAGGGTGGTCGGGGTTATCCATGATAGATAACAGTTTGTTCAGTGACCTCTTCTCCACCACAGCTCCAAATGTCTCCTGTTTGCAGCTAATAACGGAGCCAGCCTCCCTGATCAGTTTGTTCAGTCTGTCTGTGTCGCTGGCTCCAATGATGCTGCCCCAGCAGATGGCGGAGGAGAAGAGAGCGCTGACCACAACAGACTGGTAGAACATCTCCGCTCTGTACTCTCCCTCCTGTCCATTCCTTATACACCAAACAACTGCAGAGTCATCAGAAAACATCTGTAGGTAACATGACTGAGTTGTACTCAAAGTCGGTGGTGGTGTATAAGGTGAACAGAGAAGGAGACAGCACAGTCTCCTGTGGAGCCCCTGTACCACTCACCACCACATCAGACAAAACACGGTCCAGACTGACAAACTGTGGTCTGCTTGTCAGGTAGTCAGTGATCCAGGAGACTGTGGACGCACCAACACCCATCAGCTGCAGCTTCTCACCTAGTAGCAGTGGCCGGATGCTGTTGAATGCACTGGGGAAATCAAAACGGGATTCGCTGACAGATGGGAAAAGCTGGTTGCCTCTTGGCATATCTGCTCACGTGAAGCTCAAACTCAACTCACTCTGTATAAACTTTTAAACAGGACCCCAAGAAAATTAGCCAGACTTAAGCTAAAGGACAGCAACACCTGCTGGAAATGTGAGAAAGAAGTTGGTGCTCTTGTACACATGTTGTATTTTTGTGAGAAAATGAGCACCTTTGGGAAGGTGTGGTTACTCTCCTGAATAAGATATTTCAATTGCCGTTGACTAAATCTCCAGCTTTATGTGTTCTGAGTCTTCTACTGGGCGACGTAGAATGAACAGAGAAGATTATGGGTTTGTCTGGCCACAATAACAGGGTGTAGAATAATATTAAGACACTGGAAATCAACTAGCCCATGCTGTTTTAAGGAATGGATTGAGTTGATGAACGGGTTACTTATAGAGCAGGGGTAGGGAAGATATTTTCAGAAGTGTGGGGTCCCTTTTTGGATGTAATAGAAGAAATGTCCGTTTGATTTTAACTGGTAGGCTATAATGGATTAGTAGGCGTGATAAGTGGTTCTATCAAGGCATGTTTATGGTTTAATTTTTATCATATTTTGTTTTTGTTGTTTGATTATTTTATTTTTATTGATTTGTATTCCTTGTTTTGTTAAGTTCGTTTACTCATTGTCTGTGTCTCATTTTGATTTTGTAATCAATGGCTGACAGGCAGGGGTGGATCTACAGGGGGGAAAAGGGGGGGCAGCTGACCCCCCACTGTAGGGTCTTGCCTTGCCCCCCTAACTTTGGTGATCAAAAAACTGTGCTTGTAAAAACAAACTGCCACTATGTCCACAAGCTTCTTAAAACATTGAAACAAACAATTAATTTATATTAATTAATAATTAATAATTGTGGATGTAATCTTAGGCTCCTGCGCCTGAAATACTTAGCTAAGTCCCTGCATCAAACGTGCAGAGTGGCGTTCGCACAGTCTGGCTCGCACACAGAGAGTCTGCGGCGGTGCAGTGGCCCTGCATCCCGGCAAAGACTGGAGCGACTGAGCTGCCCCCGGGCCCCCTGAAGGTGAAGTCAGTTTCCCCAGGTGAAGTTTAAAGGAACACGCCGACTTATTGGGACTTTAGCTTATTCACCGTAACCCCCAGAGTTAGACAAGTCGATACATACCCTTCTCATCTCCGTGCGTGCTGTAACGCCGCATTAGCTCAGCCTAGCACAGATCATGCAGGTAACAGGTTCCAACTAGCCGACTGCTCCAAATAAGTGACAAAATAACGCAAACATGTTCCTATTTACATGTTGTGTGGTGTACAAATAATGCCATGATCACCAGTCACGTTCGCTACTAACTAACTATTCACATTGGTTTTGTTGACGGAAGTAACTGTGCTTTTCGGTGTTGCGCTAATCACTCCGCCCAAGTAGCAGTGCTTCCACTTTCTGAGAATATAGTTCCCACTTAGTATACGGTTAGAATATGGCTGTGTCTCATGTGACCTTATTATTTGTACACCCTGTGACTATACAAATCAAAATAAAATATTACAAACTGGCATGCTTGAATTCATAACGTTTACAGAGGGTCGCCATTTCGGTGGCGTTACAACACTGGACTGGGTAAACCCAGTCTGATCTGCCGGCGATTTGATTTTGCCCTGCAGCTCAGGCTGGAAACCTGTACATTTATCTATCCTGCTTCCGTTACAATTTTGCGGGAACCAATCACAAACTGGCTTATCCACCTGGCGCGCTATTGGTGGGTTTAACACGATGGTGATAGAGAAGCGACCAAGCAGCTTTTTGTTTACATTCAACATGGCGGCCACCAAAGCTCAGAAACCCGTCGATGTCGCTGCTGTTTTAAAAGATTTTAAAGGCAAGTTTTCTCTGAAAACGGAACAGAAAGTAGCCCTGGAACAATTCCTACAAAAGAAGGATGTGTTTGCCT
Source organism: Sander vitreus (assembly GCF_031162955.1). NCBI lineage: Eukaryota > Metazoa > Chordata > Actinopteri > Perciformes > Percidae > Sander > Sander vitreus. The sequence continues at coordinate 13,139,143 of NC_135859.1, read as the reverse complement.
TACTACCGACCGGCTTTTTTGTTTTTGTTTTACTACTGACCGGCTTACTACCGAGTGGCTTTCGCTCTGCCTTGCTCTGCAAAGTACATCACCCGGATCGCTGGTCTGATTGGTTGAAGGACTATCCAATTGCGTACAGAGTCATTTGAGCTATGCCTGTTGATCACGCCTCTTGTGCAGAGAAAATACAGAGCAGACTCCCCAGACTAATGTTCAATCTTAAAGGTAATCTTGCTCCTTATGACCTCATAAGGAGCAAGATTCCAGATTGGCCCATCTGAACTTTCATTTTCTCAAAGACCAGGATACCCAGGGCTCGGTTTACACCTATCGCCATTTTTAGCCACTGGGGGACCATAGGCAGGCTGGTAAAGTGAAATTTTCATGCCATGGGACCTTTAAAGATTGAGCTTGGTCTGGTGATAGCCCGACTATTACAACACACTACAAATTGCTTGCTGAGACGGATCATTTGTATGTGATTAGTTAAGGAGTACTATAAAATCCACTTCCTCTCACATATCACGGAAATAAGGCTGCACAAATTAAACCAGGTCAAACTAGGAAAACAACAAATATAATGGGATTAAGAAGGCTAGTCTAAACATAAATTAGTGAAATCAAACAGTGTGGAAAAAACTATTATATAACTACTGTGATGTATTTAATGCCTTTAACTATCAGCTGTACTTTGTGTAAAAGCATGTGTCTTCTAATTGTCTGGTTCAAATAAAAGGCTTTAATACTGTAGATATAAGACATTTCTCTTTTGGTTTTCTTTTTAATTTGACTTTAGTCTGAATCCCAGAGCTCATGTCCTACATGAAGTGTACTTTTGTGGTTAATTTGTGTCTGAAGGAATGAGATGGAGTTGAGTAAAACCCTCCATTTCTCATGTAAGTGGTATACTTTCATAAAAAATGTAGATTTATGGGGCACTGTGATTTAGGATTCAACGACAACTTATTTGTGTTTATGCCCATTTTATTGCACCGCTCTCTCTCTTCCTGTTTAGATAGATGTATAGATTTAGGCTACAGATGAGGCTGTTAGTCACTCTGGCCAATGTGTTTCTCAAATAAAATAAATCCTTAAAGCTGCACTGATCACTATTTTGTATTATTAACTATGGAAAAAATGACTAGGTATAATGAAAAAGGGGTGGCTTGTAGTAGCAGTTCTAAGAAGCGTTTTTAGCAACTTCCAGGTCATGTCTTATGTTTTGTAGCATACAACTTTACTGTTGTGGTTCACTCTCACTGCTCTCTTTAGCACAATTTCCATCAGCAGCAGGCAGCTGTTTTAAGTGAAAAAGGTTCTGATAAAGCCACCTAACCAGCACCAAATGACAGAGAGAAACAGTTACAACTAGCGGGTGAACATAGTAGAACATAGTTGAGCATTCGGCAGCTAAAAACCACAAGTAGGCCTGTCGCAATAGTCAATACATGGACTCGCACGATATACGGAAATGTGCTCGGTAGCTTTTGGTGACGCAATATATTGCAATTGATAATTTGCATAATTGAAAATAAAGGTTTATTCATTTTGACATACAAATGAATGTTACCTTATGAGAATGAATGTAACATTTTAGTCGATCACGCCGTCTCTATCATCTCGTCTGCTTTCTGTGTCGGAGGAAGTTTTGGTCATTAAACCAAAACTACATGTATTAAAATTATAGGATTTATTGATTATTCCTAAAACAAAAAAGTAAACTGATAATTGATATTTACCAAATAATTCAAGTTTGTCTGCACTTTTCCCCAGACAAAAAAAATTACCATTACAGACAGTAATATGAACTAGAAAATGCATTTCCTGCAGAAAATGCGTGTGGATGCTGAAAAGCTGTATTTAAATGACACGCTGGGATTCTCATGGATTTAATTTAATGTAATTTTCACACACACACACACACACACACACACACACACACACACACACACACACACACACAGATTTAGTTTTAAACAATATAAGCCTTCAGACAATCAAACCAAAATGTTTTATTCATCAGTTTTCACAACTTCTTAATGTCTCATGTTACAGATTCTGGTTTGTGTTCACTAGTTTGGTTTTAATGTCAGAATGAAAAACCAGGACTTTTGTGAAATAAGTAAATGAAAAATCCAGGACATTTCCAAACAAATTTGAAACGTATTGATTTCCAAAACCGATCCAATGTGTGGGGGAAAAAAAGCTTCAAAAAAAGTTACCATGACAAAAGATGTAATACTTTCAGAATCCTTGCAGACCGTTTCATCTCATGTACCTGGTTTAAAGGAAACCGTGTGTCCAAATGCACACAAAAAAAAAGGAACAAAAAATGTAATCCATAAAGATGAAAAATGTGATTTGTGATCAGCTGAGCGTCGACACAAAGGTTTACAGGCTGCGTTTTGTTGACGAGTCTTTGAGACTTTAGATGAGTAGATCCAGAAAGATCCAGTTCTCGTCATTCCTGAATTTCTAACAGTTTTGATCCAGCAGGAGTAAATCTCTGTGCTGCCAGATGTTTAATTAAAGTTAAATGAAAGAGTTGAAGAATCATTCCTCCGCCCTGCAAACTTAAACGACACTCTATAGCGGCAACCAAAAAAACCTGAAGAAACTGGACCTTGAAAAACACTGCTGGGATTTTTTTCGGGGCGGGGATTGGAGGGAAGGTGTTTCGGGGGTCGGGTCTTTGGATGATGAAGGTTTCTCGTTTATTTCTCTCCTGATATATACAAATGCGGGTCAGTCGGTTCGCCCTCATTTTAAACCTCGTTCAGAGTCACTCACAGTGTTTATGCAAGAGAAGCCTCTCTGGATTGTCTGCCATTTTGTCTTTGACATCATCATCATCATCATCCGTCCGTAGTTGTGTTCTGTTGAAGCGTGCTGGATCAGCAAGGAGGAGTCTGTCAGTCCAGCTCTGACCGCCGCAAGACAAAACGTGTGACGTATTTCAGCACCTCGCTTCTCCTTGGACAGGAAACGGAAATCAAACTGGGAAGCGCCAGTAGCAGTATCGACTCACACCAAGGTCGTGATCACATGGAACGTGTCTCAGGGCGAGCCTGAAGCGTTCGTGTTCATAAGGTCAATTAATCTCAACGTGCCTGAAAGTATCAGTAGAAAACTGCACAACTTGTCGAACCATTTTTTTTTTTTAAACCTGAAAACCGCTGTTTTTGAGCGCTTTTCACTTCGTTAACGCTTTATAATAACCATCATTGATTAGTTAATGGTTATTTTACTGTTAAGGTTTACTAATTATTAGTAATGTTATCATTTATGTTAATGTATCATGAGTTTTGTGAAATATAGAATTAGTTAATAAATGTAGTTAATACTTTGTCAATGTTAATTATTTCGTAAACCATCTGGAAATATTTTGATGGATAACATAAAATTGCATCTAATGCGTTTAATTAGAGCCCGACCGATATATCGGCGGGCCGATATTGTCGGCCGGCCGATATTGTCGGCCGATATTAGGCATTTTCCAAATTATCGGTATCGGCATTTACAATGGCCGATAAAACAAATATTTAATACATAAAATAAAAACGGACGAAACACCCTTCAACCATGTTCTGAGTGTTGGCGTTGCATAGTTTGTCCACCAGAGGGCGCTCTACAACGTCCCCGTTGGCAACACTCTTTAATGTTGTTTTTTGTTGTTACTGTGTTTTTGTTCAAAAGGACTTTAAGTTTCATATGTTCATATTGGCCGATATATCGGATTTTTAAATCGCCAAATAGTTGTATCGATATCGGCCTTAAAAATCCTTTATCCGTCGGGCTCTAGTTTTAATAATTAGTTAATGATTAATAAGTGGTTTATGAATCATCAAGGAACATGAATGTGGCCCCATTAAATCTTTTTGGGTGATCTATAAAAGAGATGATTGTTTTTTTTGTGCAGTGATAATAGCTAAATAACAATAGATGCTTTACAAAGTATTAACCATTAACAAGGTATTATAATCATTAGTTGCCACTTCATTATATCCATCCAAATAATGTGGGTTTACAAACGATTTCTTAGAGGTTTACAAATCATTTGGTAATCATTGCCAAATACTTCATTTAATATATACTGTACGTTATGTGTGCTGCAATAAACTTAAAAAGGAAGAACGTCTTTCTAAATGTCTTTAAGGGAAACTCTGAACCCTCAACTCTTTCTGCTGTAGCCATGCTTAAATCTTTAAGAGAAAACTAAAAAGGTTCCTGTGTGATCCCGACCTCAAGTGTGTTCTCGGTCTCTGATGGAAGTAAATTGCGATACATGTTGATATTCGGCACCGAATCAGCTCAATAACTGAACTATTTTTTGTCTTTTCTTTACTCTGTATCTTTACTGAGAATTGGGTGGAGCTGCTTGTTTTTTTTTTCCCCTCACCAGGAAGTTAAAGCTCCATGTTTCACAGTAAAATATTAGTTTTTCATTGTCACCACTCCTACAGGATGTAACCAATCAAGTGTACTGAACTGTACACACTGAGATCTGCAGCACCAGGACGGTTTATAAAAAGTCTCTACAAGTTGAACAGACTTCTTGACTTCTTTGCGTCGAGGGTGTCGCTGTTGTGCTGAGTTATCCCGCAAAGCTTTGAACGTTAAATGTGTGACGTGGTCAGGTTGTGGTTCTGCAGCTGGTCTAGGATGGCGGTAGGGGCCGGGGTCGGGTCACCGTCTCTGCTGGCTGTAGACAGGGAATGCCAGCGTGACGTTGAGCGAGTCATTGTGTTGGACCAGTGAGGTGTGCTGGTAGTGCAGCACCAGCTCCTTCAGAGAGCCGTACAGGTTGTAGGGCTCCGCAAAACCAAAACCGGTGCCGGTCTTGTTGATGACGCAGTGTTTCACCTCTCCGTCCACACTGAGGGAGACAGAGACACAGAGATTAGATGAATCACACAAGGGTTTGTTAAATCCGGAGGAGCTTCCTGACATCGACACAGAATTAAAAATTACGTCTGGGGGAAAAAAAAGAAGAAAAAAAAAAAGGTCTTACACCACAGAGCAGGCGTAGCAGCCCGGCTTGCTGCTGTCTCGGACCAGGAAGGTCCCGTCTCTCTTTCCGCGGAGCAAAGACTCGGCCTGAATGCGGTTGATGTTGCCAAGACGCCACAGACGCTCGTCATGATGAGGAAGGTCCTCTTCATCCTCCACCATGCTGTACTCACTGAGGGAGGGGAGGGCAGGGGAGGGGTGCACAGAGAACATGTTAGCAGGGGACAACAAGCTTACACATTATCATGCTACGATTATTATTGTAGGTAGAGAACAGACAAGATGCTGGTTCTCTGTGTTTACAGGTTGAAAGGCGCTCCCTGGTCGCTCAACAAAATAAATATGCTAATGATGACCAGAGCACTGTGCTGTTTGCATGGCAATTTATCTTTTAGTCTATTAGAGGTGGAGTCAGCGATTCTGGAGAAAGATTGATATTTGAACTTAAGACCTAAACAAACACACCCTTCCTGTCAGTGATCCTTCAGAAAGTTAGCATGTGCCAGATTTACAATCCCTCTCGCGCCCACTGCCTTCCTCTTTATACATCCATGTTCATCCATGTTCTTCCGTTTCTCATTTTAAGAGCCAGGGTAAAAGTGTACTGATTAGAATTGCAGCCTCCACCTTTAATATGTGAATTATTTTCTAGATTAATTGCTCAGTCTATAAAATGTAGTGGAAAATGTCCACCACAACTTCTTAAACTAAAAGAATGTAAAGATATTCACTTTATATGCGAGAAGACAAAAGCTGGAAATCTGACTTCTTTTTTTTGTTGCATTTTTGCTTGAAAAATTTGAACCTGTTGTCAAAATAGTTGGCGACTAATTTTCTTTTGATTAGCTAATTGATTAATTGACTACTTGTTTCAGCTCTAGTTCACATTTCCCTCTGAAAACTACTGTACTCACAGTAGGGCTGCACGATATGAGGAAAATATCTGTCATACTATTAGACCTTCCATTTTAACCAAAGTGAGGAATCTCATAATTCTCAACCATCCCAGATACAGTTTATCACACTTACTCCTCTGTGGTTTCGTTCTTCAGGCCGAGCCACTCGTTGAGTTTCCTCTGACGAACTCCTTTCTGAGTCAACCACCTGAAACACAGAGTGCACCGCAGTGAGTATAATTGCTGTGTTGTACCATGCAGCTGTCTTGTGTTTCTGAGTGTGTGTATCTTACATGAGGTACTGGTCCCTGGTCTTGCGGAGCTGGATCAGGTCTGGTTTGATGCTGTTCATCTTCTTGTCGATCTCTCTGTAGTCTGCGGCCTGTTTCTTCAGGTCCACCTCCAGGTGACGCTTACTGTCCACGATCTCACTGATCCGAGACTTCAGCTTGTCGTAGTTCTCCATGATCCTTTAAAAAAAAAAGACGCAAAATCTTAAAACATGTCTTTATTAAACACAGGGAATGAGGTGTACTTCAAACAAACAATCAAAACGTTCTTCTCTTCTGCTGTTTTCCAGCAGTCAACACACATTTGCATACTTTATTTGATGTGGCGTTTTGGTGTTTAGTGGTTGTTAGCAAATGTTATTCTCCAACACAGATAATAAGACTTTGCTTCGTCTCTGAAGTTTTTAGCTAAGCATCATCGATATAATTTGTTTTCTTCCTGAATCATGTCACCTTCAGGGAACATGGCAGGAGCAGATGGCAGTTTGTGGAGAACCAGGTCAAACATACAGAAGGCTAGAATAACATTATTTCACATCCAAATATGTAACACCGAATTAACTTTTATAATGCAAAATAGGACTCTATTGCCTTAACATTTATTAATATTAATTATTGTCTTTAATTTTACTAAACTGTGGCTGCACAACAGTTTTCTTAAAGCAATTGTTATTTATTTATTTATATATATATATATATATATTCATGTTGTTTTCCCATTATGACTGACTGTCAAAACAATTAAATAAAGCTCTATGGCATTCATTCTCTGTATGTATTTGTTCATGTTTTACAAAGGCTTTAACCTGAGCCAGGCCATACAACAATGATAGCAAACATATTACATCCATACAGAGTTAGTAGTGTACAGCTGTTTTATATCGGATCTCTGTATTTTGGGCAACAAGGCGCCTGAATATAAATTAATTAAAATAAAACAATAGGTGTACTTCAAAACGTGCGTGTCAGACGCTTTTAGTGCGTTTGGGCCTTTAAACGTACAGGGACACCTGCAGGTCCATCTGACTGGACAACAAACCATTTTTCTTCGGACTAAATGTATTGCCATGGCAACTTGGGCTCCCTCACATGTGTGGTTGCGTTTCAAAAAAGGTCTCCGTCAGTTGCCATGGCAATACAACCTACCTCTGAATCTCCTTGTCGTTGCCCTCTCGGCGAAACTTCTCGATGTACTCTTTGCTGAAGCGCTCCTGAGTCTGACACTGCTCCTCGAAGATCTTTATGGTCTCGTTGAACGCCTCGATGGCCGTCCTCTTCATCTGGATCTCCTGGGGGGGGGGGGGGGGGAACAAACAGCAAGAAGAAAGACAGGAAGAGTTGGAAAATCTGTTGTATCTTATCCCTGTTATTTCTGTCATTGTCGATAATGAGGAAATCTAGCTTACTCTTAAACAGTGGTGGAAAGTAAGTATATTTACTCAAGTATTGTACTTTAGTACAAATATGAAGTACTTGTACTTCATATTAGTACAAGTACTTCATACTATTTTCTGCTACTTTTTACTTCTACTCCACTACTACTGTTTAATTACTTTAGTTACTTTACAGATTTAGATCATTAAAACAAAATATAATCAACTGATAAATGATGATGTATTATTATGGATTAAAGTACAAATGAGCTCCACATTTACCAGCTGCAACATTAAAGTGATGAACACATTAATGCATCAATAACTATAATACAATAATATAATATATATTATTCTGCATAATGAGTACTTTTACTTTTGGTACTCTAAGTATAGTTTGATGCTAATACTTTTGTACTTCTACTAAAGTAAAGTTTTGACTTTTACTTGGAACAGACACTGTGGTATTACTACTTTTACTAAACAAATGAATATGTAATACAAATGAAATGGCTACAATTATTGTTGTGCTTGTTTTTTGTTTTTATTTCTTTTACTTTTAATGTTACTTTTTAATGATTGATGATGATTATTTGTATTACATGTGTTTGTGTTTTATCTTTGTTCCTTTATTGCTTTATGCGAGGCAACAATAGAAGCAGAAGTGTATATCTAACATCTGTCTGATGAAGCCTGATGTCGGGAACTAGAAGAGTGCAGTATCGTAGTGTACTGTCGTGTACCTGCGAAGTTCTGGTGTACTCCTCGTACAGTCTGTCGTACTCTCGGTTCTTCTCCTGGTACTGCAGGTGATACTCGTGGAGCTTCTTCCCCACAGCTTCAATACTGTCCTCCTTCACCACCTGGTCCTAAACAACGACAACATCCAATCCAATCAGACGGCTGCACAACTGACCAACCAACACAACAAAGCCAATGGGTTCAAATGGTGGACGGACCTGCTGGTGTTTGGAGACCGGGTAGAGCAGTTTGACGTCCAGTTTGGGGTTGTACTGGGCGAGGGACTCGTGGCGGTAATGGTTGATCAGCTCCACCACTGAGCTGAACGTCAAAGGGTCAGAGAAGCCGTACTTTCCCTCCCGGTGGAAGATCTTTATCAGTTTGTTGTTGCCTCCTTTCCTGAAGGTGGTCAGAGAACATTTTTCCATTAAACCAAACCATCCTTTATTATTATTATTATTATTATTATTATTATTATATTTAATTCCATTCAAACTGATGTCTGACATCAGACAGGCCTCATGGGACTAAAAGATTTACTAGTTTTGATCTGCACACACGATCATAAACAACTTCACTCTAATGAAGTATTTGCAGATTCAAGCTAAATATAACATTACAAGAAGGATTTTACATTTCATAATTTTCTGATTTAGCAAAGCAGAATCTGATGTCTGCAGCATAATAATAATAATAATAATAATAATAATAATATACAAACACGTTATTTATACTTAAAAGGTGCACTAAGCGATGTTGGGTGACGGCACTTCTTGTTGACGTTCGAAGTGTTGTCAAACAAACCGGAGGCTAGCTCACCCCTCCCTCCTCCTCATCCCGTCTCCTCCCCCTCCCTTCCGTGCACTAACCCGCCAACCTCCTCCCCCAAATCCTTCTTGTCGGTTATTGGCTGGTTATGTTTGGTGGTGCAGGTTGGCGCAGTTTGTTTTTGTTGGCGTTTGTGGAGCCTGGGCTGTCTACAGAGACCGCATTTTTTTACAGTGTGTTCAGGGGACAGGCAGCTAGCGGATAGAGAGGAGATGTTTGCTGTATGTGACAAAAAATGTTGTAGCCTAAAAAACGCGTGACATCGCTTAGAGCACCTTTAAATATTTACAAATTACCAGACTGATTGCAGCTTTCAATTTAGAATCAGAATATAACATTAAACCAATGTCAGAAATACATTAATAATAAACTTTATTTATAGAGCCCTTTTCATACAAGATAAGTAGCTCAGTGGTTTAAATAAAAAATGCAAGACATTAAAACCAGGAAAAAGACAGTAGAAAAATATATATAACTAAAACGTAAAAAACAGAGACCATAAAGAATAATAAAAATATGAGGATTAGAAGAAAATAAGAATGCCAAGTTAAATAAATAGGTTTTCAGTGGTGGTTTAAAAATGTTTCCATTGTTTCCATTCCATAATTTTCGGACATAGTTAAAAAAAAAAAAAAGCTGCGACACTGGGAGTCAATGGCTGAAGCTAAAACCAGGTATAAGGTCTCTCCTCGTTTTAGTTAAAAATCTAGCAGCACATTTCTGAATATGCTGACATTGTTTTTTCAATCGACTGTTTTGGAAGATAAGTAAACAGAGCATTGCAAAAATCTAATCTATTTAAAATAAAAGCATGAATACGTTTCAGCATCTTTATGGGAGAGAATGGCCACTACTTTGGCAATGCTTCCTACGTCATAAAAAGCTGCACCTCTTTTATGCGTGCAGTAAAATTAAACTCAATATAGAGAATACAGATATACTGTTACCAAGACAATTTAAGGCCTTGAATTTAGATAGCACATTTCAGATACTAAGAGTAATGCAAGTGCAGGTCTTGCAGACACGTTGCTTTACAGATACAACAGGTTTTTTTAATGCTTTCTCAACTGTTGCATGACATGCAGATTTCTGTGTATGTTGTGTTTTAAAATATATACTGTAATTTCTATGTAATATATTGTAAGTTTATGGGTACCTAAAGACCTGGTTGTGTTTGAGGAGACGTTGATGGAGGACTGTTTCGATATGTGAGTAAGGCAACAGTGTTGAACAGTTTACCTCAAAGTCAGAGTGTAATCTCCGTGCATCTTAGTGGAGGCGTCTCGAACCAGGAACGTACCGTCAGCTGTGTCTCTCAGCTTCTCATTAACCTCCTCTCTGCAAACACACACACAGAAAACACAGAAGGAATAAGGAAGTATTCAGATCCTTAACTGAAGTAAAATAATTAATACCACACAGTAAACAATACTCGTCACAGTAAAAGCCCTGCATTAAAATAAGCATGTCATGTAGTTAAAGTATTAAAAGTATAAAAATGTCCCCTGTGACCATAGATTATTATTACTCATGCATTCTTGTAAAAGCAGGATTTTACTGTTGTAGTTGGTTGAGGTGGAGCTCATTTAGAACTATTAACTAATGATTGTTTTCATTATGGATTAATCTGCCGATTATTTTCTGCATTAAATCAAATCGTTTCTTTGGTTTGTAAAAATAGTGAAAATAGTGAGAATTGGCGTCACAATTACCCAGAGCCCAAAGTGATACCTTTACAATGTTTGTTTTGTCCAACCAACATTCCAAACCTCAACATTAGCACTAATGCATTACAATTATTAACATTATTAATGCGTGCATGCATGCGTTAGTTACCTGGAGATGTCTCCCCAGTACCACTCAGCATCCTGCAGAGAAATACTGTTGTTGAAACTACAGGAAGGTGCTGGAGTTGAAGACTTCACCGGTTTAGGAGGCAGCGCTGCAACGAAGAGAGAGAGACACAAATTTCATTTAACGTCATCAAAAACTCTTCTCTGTTCTCTTCGTCAGTGTCTGTGTATGTGAGCTGAATCAATCGCTACAAACAGAGCTTTCAATTATCTGCACAATCATTCTGAAAGTCTATTTTAAAATAAAGACTACTGGAGCAAGTGGAGCGACTGTGACAAGCTAATATCGGCCGGTCTGATGTATCAGATACACCAGTGTATATGTTGGCTGATCAGTATCAGTAAATGTCAGCAGAGAAATGGACATTTTACAGTGTAAAAATAAACTTATCGGTGCTCTCCTGTGGACATTCTATGTAATGTTTCCAAATGACCTCAACCCTAATTTGTCATTTCTATACTGCAGGTTCCTTTTACTTAGCAGCTAACATTCACACCGCTACCTGCAATGAGCTAAAATCGGCTGATTTATCCATCTAGCTCGAGCCTGAGGCATCCTGCTAGAGCGGCCCTGTCAGACTCTCACACAGGTGACACGGTCAGCACCAAGACAAGGGCAAAAAGGGAGGAAACGGTAGACGTTGAGTGGCAGGGCTTATTCACACTGTACAGTGCCAGAGGTTGCGACAATGGGGAAAAAGAAGAGTGAAAATGTATTACAAATTAAGAAAAATACGGGAGAATTGTGACCCCAGCAGAAAACCGGAAGAGGTTAATGAAAGATGAGAGTCTCCGGGGGAAATCAGGATGGTTGGCAAAACAGCGTAAATTTTCTTTTTGGCCTAGCAAACTTTGTAGTGTTTTTCACATGCTGTTGCAACAACTAGTAACGTTGGAAAAACTACAACACCACACCAGATCTAGCTAGACCAGAACCAAAACAACAGGCACGCCGCACACATTTGTTTGGGCTTGCGAGCCGGCCAAAGAGTAGTAGGCTAACGTTACGTTTTGAGTGGATAGCGAGCGGGAGACGCCGAAATGGATGCCAATAAGATTCTGAATGGAAAGTTTACTTTTAAAAAGTTGTCGAGGGGGACAGTAGTTTCACGCATACACAGCCTGTACGACACGGAGAAAGCAGCCCAACTGGAACAGCTGCAAAGTGCAAACGCTGACTCATTAACCGGTGATCACTGGACGTCAGTGAGAAATCAAAATGATTTAGAAGTTACTGCGCACTATATTGACTATGTATATCAGCATATGGTTTTAGGATGGTGTTGTTTTAATCGTTTCTTTGACTTTTTGTCATTTGGGACATTGTCCACCCCCTTTTCTGTCCAGGAGAATTGTTACATTCCTTATTAGAAAAACGTAAAGGTTACAAATGTCCGACTGTGGCAACCGGTTTTCGGACCATTTTGTTTGTACTGTATAAGCAAAGTGTTAGTGTTACATCTCAGTTAGGTTAGGTACTTGTAGGAATTGTGCAATAATGACAGATTCACACATTTTTCTTTTGTTTACAGTAAATACATAATAAACAATTACAAATCTTAAAGTCAAGTTCATAAAGTCACTTTCTTTGCATTCATTTGATTCCCAATTAAAATACACTGGTAAGAATGGCTTTCCATTGTTAATATGTACTTAAAAACAGTTCTGAAATGCAAAATAATAGAATTTTATTCATGTAATAAAACATGCGATTAATCGTGATTAACTATAGGAATTTGGCGATTAAAAAATATTAATCGTTTGACAGCCCTAATTTTTAGTATAGATTTTTCTCTTTTTTTTCTCTTAAATGTATAGCATGCTTACTAGTATATTTGACTCTCATTTTGTAAATGTATACCTATTAAAATGTACTGTTATATTTGTTTTAAATTGTCCCAATCAGCACATATTTGGGCCACGACTCTGTCATAACCCAATTTAGGTCACTCCTATCAAAAAATTTTATTCTGTTTTTATGTTGAAAGTCATCCGTACCCGAGCGAAATTGGAGCGGAAAATAATGCCACACTGCAACTTTTTAAAAATCTGCTTTGCAATCCATTCAAAATCCTCCCGCTCACTCACAAATGCTCTGATTAGGAGTCTTTGTGTTTGTGTTCACCTGATGAATGTAAGCCCAATATTCTCCCTCTTTTAGGTGTGTTAGGTATCACCCAACTCCTGAGAGAAAACCATGTCTCTTTAGCTGCTAAATTCTCCACTATGTTCACCAGCCCGTCTCTTACTGGGTCTGTCTGCTCAAACAATGAGCTGAAAATCACCGTGAAGCTGCGTAAAGCCAAGAGGAGCTGCACATTCAGCTGATAGTCCTCTGGAGGTTCATCACTACCAGAGAATACACGACACTCATTTCTCATTGTAAATATATCAACTATAGCCGCTTTAATATGAGGCATCAGCTGTCTGAGTTAGACAAATCAAGCTGGAAGTCTTCTTAGTACAAAAATTCCCTTTTTGTGTTTCCCTGCTGATCTGAGGTATACGTCTTCGTAGTCATATGAAATGTTTCATACTGGAACAAAACGATAAACCAACACACAACTATCAAGATAAGGTCCCCACCTGATACTTGCCAATGCTAACTCCTAGAAGACATTAGCTCAGGTAATGCACACCTCCACACCTGCAGCACCACAACACAACCTGCAGGAAATTCATTCATTTGCAGTCCCAGCAAAATACAGCCACCGTGAAGGTGGAATTAAACCAAAACTTCTCCAGCGAACGTTGTCGTTCAGACAAATTTACATAAGTTTATACTTTGTAACGTGGAATAAATCCGAATACAGAAACCAGTTTTACTCCCGTTACAGTGTGAACAAACCTTTACATCCGTGAAACAAAGAATTTTAATCCATCAACGTAATGGATGGGAATTTATTCAATGTTTCCACTGCATGGTCCAGCATTGATTGGACATCGTGCACAAACACGATATTTTTAAATAGCCAGACTTCCGTCAATAGCAATAGAGAGATGCCACGGTAAGGACATTTTCACACTGGTTAATAAACTGGTGACAACACAGCTGTTAGCAGTTACACCGGACATCTTTCAAGAGAAGATATTCGTCTGTACAGCAATAACTTTTGATCTTCTGTTGTAAAGAGCGGATGCAGCTGCACCACGTTCCGGCTGCAAGGCAGCCACTGGAGTTTACGGATTGCCTCTTTAGCGTCATCAGGTTTCTTTTTAGTATTGTGTTTAAATCTGAAATATTGACAAGTATTTTGCTTTGCCACAGAATCCTTCAAATCCACTGCGGTTTTTTTTATTCACTCGACCCAGATTTTTTATTTTTATTTTTCTCTCAATATGGCAGCTAGCACAACTGCAAAAGGGCACACGTTCCTGCGTTTGGTTGCAGATGAAAGGATTCAGCAAGTGTCGCGTTGAAGATGATGTCATGGCAGTTTCACGCTATGGCGATCAGCTGAGAATCCCACCTACACTATCCACAGTGGAAAACGCAAAGAGTGAATTGAGTCGAGTAGCGTGCTACTAGTGACACCGCTACGCCCAAAATCTTATAGAAACCATTGAGAAAACTTCCCAACAGGATGTTGGATCGACCAATCAGCTTGCTTGACGCATAGAGATTTGGGAGGCGTGAGCATCGGCACCTCTGCGACCAACTTCTACCTACAACATTGTTCTCTGCGTAGGTGTAAGATGTTTGCATGCATCTTTGGAGAAAGCATAAGGTTTTTATAAAAAAAATACCTTGAATATATAAAAACACATGATGGAATTTAAATCATCAGTTAACAAAACACCATTTTACAAAATGGCTCAGTACAATCATCGGAACATTAACCACAGCCATGTAACCCGTACTGACTCAGACTGCCACCAGGTGTTGGCCCCCCTCTACACAGCTCCAGGTTCAGGTCTGAGCTCCTACCTGGACTCTGCATGCTAATGTAGCAGAGGAGCTTGTCTCGTCCCCTCAGCGGCTCGGCCTCGGCCCTGCCGCCCTCCTCTCGCTCCATGTCAGCCTCTAAACCTTCAGCCACCTCCATGCCGCTTCAGAGGTGAAAAACCAAACCCGGATCCTTCTGTTCTGGATCTCATGATGTCCTGACTACAGCTGATCCTGCCTCAAAAAAACTGACGTCATCTGAGAGGAAACGGGTCCGGGATACATTCTCCTGACTGAGCTCGATCTCTCTGTCTTTTCGACTATCACTCTAATATAAAGACACACTTGACTGCACTGATAATCTGCAGGATTTCCTCTTTTACTTCGCTCTCTCTGCACCTGCAGGTCGATCTTTTATATTTTCAGACTTCTCCACAGAGAAACTACCAGCCTGGAGAAACCTTTCGTTTCGAATTGATCCTAAATCTGCAGTTGTCTTCAGCCTTTAAAGATTTAAAACGACGCAACTTTCTCTGCGTCTTTCTCCCTCTCAGAGCCTCGGTTCAAAGCTCAGGAGAGCAGCTTGGAGATGTGTGACATCACCGTTGCCCCCAGCCAATCCTGCGATGGCAGTGATATCACCGCGGCAACACCCCCCCTCCCTTCCCGTTCTCTGCTGCATCTTTACTGTGTGGAAGGATGATGTCATCGTTTCAGCTGCGGCTCGGTCTGACCGACTGACTGATCAACACACTGACTCAGAGACTGACTGGATGAATGAATGAATGAATGACACAATGAGTTACTGCTCATCGACTGACCCAATAATTAATAGAAATAACAGTACAAAAAGTAATAGCATCAAAATATACTTAAAGTACCAAAAGTAAAAGTGCTCATTATGCAGAATAGTATCCATTATATTATTGTATTATAATGATTGATGCATTAATGTGTTCATCACTTTAATGTTGCAGCTGCTAAAGGTGGAGCTCATTTTAACTACTTTACTGCTTGGGTCTACTGTGGTATACACAAAGGATGACCCCTCAGAGGATCACCAAAGTTATTACAGTTCATCCTGAGGGGAACACCGTGTTGGACCAACCAATAGGCCTGTAACAATTATTCCACAATTGTCTAATTGTCAATTATTCTGGTCTTAAGGCATATGACTGGTAATTGTTAATTTTGTTTCGATATGCCAAATTGTAAGTGATTATTGGTCAGACTATTTTTTTTTATATTATTTCAATTGTTAGTTGTTGGAACTTGAGCCTACGTTCATAGCAGCAAAAATGACAAGGGGGGATATTAGAAAAAATGTTTTATGATAATAAAGAGGCGTGGTTTACTTCATAGGTACACCTGTGTTATTATATTATCGGGGTCACAGTGATGAAACCAAAAGATGTTTGGAATTCATTCAAAACATTAATTTGTTTAAAAAAGTAATATATAAATACATATTTTTAAAATTTGACTGAAAGAGACAATTATATTGTTAATAGCAATTATTTCTCCGACAATTAATTGTAAAGCAAAATTTGGAATTGTTACAGCTCTACGAACCAACATTTTCTTATTAATAGGCTAATTTAGTTTTTTCTGACCGATAGTCTACCCTCATTAACCATAAACCGCCAAGCAGGCAATGGAGTCTCAGTTCATCTGCTTGGGACACTGGGACATACTTTCCGTGCTCCGCGTCTGCGGACAGCTGTGGACTTGAACCGTTGCGCAGCCACTATGTTCTGCGCATTGTAGTGGACACATGCAGCTACTTTCCTGGAACCACTTGCAACCGACACAAGTCTGCAGAACAAATGTCCGAGCCTGTCTCTTCACCGCATCCACCTGCGAGGTTGGCAGCTGTGTGTCTACCAGGCATACTCTGTGTGTAGGACGGCCAATTTAACCCGCCAGTCCTCATTGATATAGAGCCATGTGTCACGTGGCTCTCCGCTGTGAGCACCGTCCAGCAGAGAGCCACCAACTTAGCAGAAGCTTAACCTTAAGAAGCTTAAAACTTGCTAGTGCAAAGTTAGAACTAGCAGGTTGACTAGCAGTTTGTATAGCCCATTTTCTTTTACAATGCAAAAAAACAATGTTTTAATAATATTGTTTTTAACTTAGTATTATTCGAGCAGAATTCCTAGTGTTGGTTAAGGGTTAAATGGTTAATCGTTAACGTCCCTAGCTTATTATGTTAGAAATGACGACGATTGTCACCTTCAAATTCTTCAGACTCCTTATGAATAAACCTCTATAAAGAGACAGAGTTTTACAAAGAGGTGAAAAAGAAGCAGCAAATCAAAGCTTGTGAAACCAAGCTGGTTTCAATTGAGCAATATCATCAGCTGGGAACCATTTTCATTTTTCAATTCCAGTTTCAGCACCAAAACCAAAATGTTTTATACTTCACATTGACGAATATGAACACGATTATCTATTAAAACTTGATTTTATATCACCAGAAGCAGCCGCACAACAAAATTAAGTCTAAAACTGTCAACGTTTTGATTTAAGTCAGGAACTGTATGATCAACAAATGTGTCGACAAGGTTATAAATCTGACATTTTAGGCTTTAAGCACTTGAATGCTTTTGATAATATGCGCTACAAACACACAAAACAACTTTACAGCTCTAATTATTGACTGTTATTACATAACTATTTATTCTTCTGTCGCTCCATAATCTCATCTGGATGAAGAGTGTAACAAACGCATTTGACCCTTTAGATTGAGCAACAGCTGTGACTTGTGACAGTGACACAGATCCAGTGTGACGCTGCTTCACGGCTGTTAGAAGAACTGAAAGTGTCTTTACCTATAATATTAAGCATATGATACTGGATGATGTAACACAGTAACGTGCTCCTCCATTAACTGTACTCAGCCAAAGATTGTTCATGAGGTAAAAGAAGCATCACTCTGTAACAACACTGTTGTGGTTTTGTAGTTCCAACAACTCTATGCTAGAAAAACAAGGCTAATGTTACTGAATGAGAGGCATCCGCTGTACACAGAGATAGGTCACAAACAAACTGAAGGCACTAAAAGAGCAGTACACTAGGGCTGTCAAAACTGGCCAAAAATTCTGTTAGAAATGTTAAGAAATTTTTTTTTATATATTTGAATATCTATTTTTGCGCATTATGCCCATAAGAGGACAAACCAATACAATGGGAAACATAACTACTTTTTTATTTATTTGAACATAAACAAAATTTTTTTTTTAAAAGGTCTACGTACACCGTACAAAATAAACTAATAAAACAAATGTGCAGGAGGCTGGACATGACACGGACCATGATCCTGTATCTGGTTTGTAATTTGGTCTTCAACAACCGAGTCTCTTGAATTTGTCTGACGATTTCGGCGTCAGTCTAGCCTGATATGGTCATACTCAGATTCTAGTCAGAATCAGAATGAACTTCCCGACCTCGAATGTTGTGGGCGGGGCTAAGTTGGGCTGGCATCCAGGCTAGCGTCAGTCCTTATCCCTAGAAATTCCTGAATCTCGTCTTCTCTCTCCCGTTAGGTATTTTCGTTGCCGCATTTGTGTTGCTTCTACTACACCCTCGTAGTTTGATTACTTCCGGTAGCGCCAGCCGCACGATAAAAACACCATCAACACGCCCACTCACTCGCTGTGAATTCTCTGGGCGACTGGCTGGGCTCAATCGGACCTTACACAGAAAGGGAGCTTAACGTTTGAGGAGCAGCAGCCCAGGCCCGCGCTAGCACGTGTGAGGCAGATAGCCGTGGTAGTGCTGCTTTTTATCCCCACAATTCAATAATAATTTTCATATTGGAATTTCTTGTTGTTTTACAATCCGAATATATATTCAAATTTAAAATATTCATTGACACACCTACAGTACACCAACGTTTATGACCACAACAAAAACCAGAGTGGTGTTAGGATGGGGATCTGTGCAACAGTAATTTCAGACACACACTGCTCTCGCTAATCCATTCCGCTCTCATCTAGCTCCGGTCGCACAGGCAAGCGAACAAACGCCATTGCCAGCAGAAATGATGGAATTACATGTATTGAGGTCAGTGATATCATGGCAAATGCTTTGCATCAATCATAACGTCCGTTTTATAAAATTGCATGTTTATTTCTATCCAATTTTGACGCTGCTGTCTGAATGGACTGGAATGCGCAACAAAGTTAGCTGTTCACTGAATATGACATGTAAACCCTCTGTCCATTTCCAGCATTAGGTAATTGGTATGGATAGCTCCCGGGTTGTGATCCAGGTCGTATCTGTGCTGTCATGACCACAGAACAACACGTGTTGACTGGCTTGGTTTGAATTGACAAAAAGGTAGGATTTAGCATGGGACAGATAACCCTGGTCCGACCCTGGTCACTGGTGTGAAAGAGTTATAACTGATTGCATCACGTCACTTTCAGGAGTCACATTCTCCCAGTTCAAGTTTTATTGATATCATATCAATAAATTAGGGATGCACTGAATCCAGATTCTTGGGGTTCGGCCGAACACTGAATCCACTGGTTAAGATTCTGCCGAATCCGAATACCGAATCCATCTATCATTTTCCCAATTGCTGCATGAATGGCTTTGGCTCGTGGGTGATCTGAGGCCCACTGTTTGTTCAGTGTAGGACTAGCAAAGCTGGTAATGGTCGTCTGGTTAACAAGTTTTTAGCTGCGACTGTCCTTCCTTTGCCGTACCTGAAGTTTCTGCATTCTGGCTGCTGTCTGTAGATTCCTTCATGCACATCTCGTATTCTTTCAGATGTTTCATACGCAAATGTTTTAACGGCGGCGATGTTGTGTATTGTTTAGGGTCCTTGCCACCACGACACAAATCGGCATTGCAAATTGAACATGTAGCTCGACTTGAATGGCCTTCTTTTGACTTAAAGTACTGCCAAACAACACTTTTTCTGCTCATGAGTTCCATTTTCACTTTCTCACAGCCTACTGCATTGAACGCTCCACCTATGTAAACACCTTCCCGTAATCAACGGCGGCGTCATTACGTCGACCAGTGTAGCGCGCGTAGTGCAAGCGTAGGGTTCGGCAGAAACCGAAGCCCGTCAAAAAGCCCAATATTCGGCCAAATCCAAAGCCGAATCCTGGATTCGGTGCATCCCTGCAAAAAATTAAGCTTATAAACTTGACCCTTCAGAATTTGGATCAAGTAGCTCGTGGAAAATAAGTTTCGCCCCAATTTAGTATCTACAGCTATTATTTCAATGTGCCAGACACATATTTAATCAGCGTTTAGGTGAATATTAGTATCAGCAGATAATTAATATTAATCAGGACAACAAAAACACACACACACCTGGTGCAGCCTGGTTCATGTTGAGCTCGCTAGTTATCAGAACCTCCAGGACCTGAACCAGAGGATCCAGACTGGAGTCAGACCTGAACAGGAACCAGAAACTCAGTCAGAGTCAACATCAACTCACACACAAAAGGATTTAGATTGACATAGTCTCAAAGTCTTAATGACAATTACAATAATAAAAAGAATACTAAGATTCTTGGTTTCATTACAGGAAGCTGGTTGTTATTGGAGTTTAATTTTCAGAATCTCAGGAAGATAGAAAGACAAACGTGTGTTTATTACTGACCCTGCAGCCTGTCTGAACAGCAGTGGGCTGAAGCTCTCCGCCAGGTTCCGGGGGCTCAGCTGGTTCCTGGCGCTGTGCATACAGAGTCGGGCCAGGTGTCGGACCACGCTGAGCAGGGTCAAGCCGTACTGGGCCGGGCAGGTCGGCGAGCTGGCCAGCCCCCGCAGCACCTGAGCACAGTCCTCTAGGTCCCGGAGCTCTGCAGACCAACACAGTGAACAGTTAACAAACACAGACTCACTTCAGGAATGTTGTGGTGAGTTGGGACAGGGAGGCTTTAATCTCACCTTGCACTGCGTGAATCATGTCGGCCTGCAGCGCGGAGGGGAGGACGGGACCGGGCAGATCCTGCAAGAACCGGAACACCCCGTCACACAGGGATGACACCTCCAGCTGCTCCAGGTCTGAAAACAAACACACCTCAGTTATCAAAAAGGGACAGGGATCGTGGCTAAATTATTCACAAAACTCATTGCCGTTACAGATGAAGAATAATCCAGATGTCCAACAGTAGAAGAAGGAGTTTCCTCACCTGTGTCGGCCAGCTGCCGGGTGTCCAGACCTCCTCCACTCAGGTTGCGATACACACTGAGACTGTCCAGACCTGCAGCACCACAGATCAGATACAAACAACACAATACATGACCAATCACAAAAACAAAACATGATTCATATACAGAGGAGAAGTTGATTCTACTGCAGGAGTGGTTCTCTGGAAATCCTTTTATTTCTTTTTTATTGTTTCTATTTTATCAACCAGGGCTAAGCAACATTTCCCATATTGGTGCCAGTTTTGCAGTATGCCCCAGTTTTGATACCAAACTCTTTTTGAGTATCTTAGTTTTGAGAAATATTACCATGTTTAACCCTTTTTTGATAATAAGTGTTTTGATACAATTATCCTGAAAGGATTAGTCGGCAGACAGAAAATGAATAGGCATTTTGAGAATTAGTTAGTCATTTTTTTAGCCCAAATGAATGAATTACATTATTTGATAAAATAGTTTAGTAAACCAGTATTGAACCTCAATAAGAAGAACTGACTTGACATTCCACATCCTTTCACAAAGGTTCTACGTTTAGTTTAAGTTCACAAGTTGTAACCATATTTTGCCAAACACAGAGGTTGTGTGATAATATTAATGCTGTGCAAATTTGCATCTGTGTGTTTCGGGGTCGCATTGGCTACGTTGCCAATTATAAATAACCATCCGACATATAATGTCAGTAAATTTGAGTATAGACATCACTTCTCCCGTTAATTAGCTGCACGAAGCACAAACGTTCGTAATTTTTTAATCACATGAGGTCCACTGGTAATACTAGTCCCATGTGAATAGGGCTTTATTGGAGACAGATTCAAGTTTGATCTAATCTATCATTGTATGATTTATTAGTTTTTATTGAAGTAGATTTTTTATAAACTTAAATGTTTCAACTGATAGTGGTTAATGAAGTCAGATATATGGCAGCATGCCAGTAAGTCAGAGGTAAAAGCATTGGTGAAGGTTAGTTACAGTAACTCTGGCTAAGCAGCAACTCAGTGTTAGCCTGACAGTTAGCCTGCCCCAGACCAGGTTAGTCTGCCAGCATAAGTTGCCATAGTAAATGAACTTGAACTATGTTGAATCTGCTTTATAGAACTGAATCAGCAAAAAAATAAGCCTTAATTTGGTAAGCTTGCTTTATGGAATGGGGCCCAGGTATGTTACGGTTTGTTTGTTTGTGTGTGTGGTGTGCGTGTGTGTGTGTGTGTGTGTGTGTGTGTGTGTGTGTGTGTGTGTGTGTGTGTTACCTTTGGGCTCTATGGCCTCCATCAGTCTGCTGAGGAGGGGAGGGGCTGTGTCCGGGGGTCCAAACTGCTCAGGGAGGTCTGGCAACATGAAGCCTAAAAAGCAAACGTGATGTTATTAGAGAGTGAATCCTGCTTCCTGTTTAAAAAGTCTGACAAGCATTGAAGATAGGTCGTTAATGAGGAATTTTGGTATTTTTTTAACCTGGACCCTATTTTCACATATTTGTGTCTAAGTGACTAATGGGAATGTGAATTGTGCCAATAAAATGTTGAGAATGTCAAAGTTGAGACTAGTTGGGCTAGCATACAGCTGCAAATGGATCCGAACACTCCGGTCCATACACTGCGCCTGGCAGACCATCGGGTCTGCAGTGACCATTTGGATTGGGGATCACTACTGCCAGCCAGAGAGGAGAAGAAATCATTTTCCTAAAGAAAAATGCTGTTCGAAGGGTGGAGAGCTGCAGACCGAGCGGAGGTAATGTTATTAACTAAAGTTACTGTGTTGACCTGACATCATTAAGTTACACACAAAGGCATAGCATGATAACGCTAACTTCTCCATAATGTAGTCAGACACTAACAATCTAAGCCAAGTCAGTGGCAAAACCAGCACTTTTAGTGGACAAACACTGATGGTGCTTGATTGCGCCGAAGGACTACATTGCAGCCCGTTTTGCAGCAGGATATTAAATTTATGTATCCATGCAGTTGGAATGAACATTGAAAATCTAAAAAGGAGAGTGCTGCTGGTTATTACTGTGATAGCATGACAGCTTTTCTAACCTCTTCTGCACTTAAAATTGTTATTGTTTTCACAGTTTCATAGTTTATCAAACTGATTTTACTAAAGTAGAAAAGATGCAGATTAAGATAATACATTTATTTTCTCTCTCCGAGCTGCTGCAGTCACTTAAATCTAGACTTATGTCGTGTTGAAAGTGAAACAGAAATGTTTCAGGTCTGACAGTCAGATTGCTGTGAGACCGACACGTTAAACAACTGATCAGATAAACGAACAGGCATGCAGCTCTGAAAGGGATTTATGATGAAGAACATTAAGCAGATCAGTAAAAGTAAACACTAAAATAGGAATTGACAGCTGGTAAAAAAAAAATATTTAGGAAGCAGCAGCTCAATAGACTTCACAACTCTTTACACAAGAAGCTCAAACTGAGTAAAGTACTTAAGTAAAGTAATGTAATATGAAAGCTGCACGGAGCAGAGTGAGATGGTAACACACCACATCACTGCTGCTACACAGCTGCCACCACAACAACACACACATACCATCAAAACACATACACTTCCTGTGTTCTGGTAAGGCTGGTGTGTGTGTGTGTGTGTGTGTGTTTAACACTTGAAGGTTTTCTAAAATATGTTTTCCATCTCGTGGTTTAGGTACAAAAAAATTCCATGTACTTGACATTAGTTAGTTAGTTAGTGAGTGTGTGTGTGTGTGTGTGTGTGTAAAAAGCTGTTGCTAAGGAAGCAGCTGAAGGAAACTGAAGTGTGTGAGTCACATCGAGCCAATTGTCAGGCTGAAAACAGTTTCTTCAGACCAAAAATGAGACTTTTAGTGACAACTTGAAACATCAACATGATTTATGATAAACATTGGGGGTATCACGACTCTTCAAATCCACGATTTGATTTTGGATTTTAAGGTCACGACTCAATTGAATTTAAACTGTTTTTTTTTCAACATGGATGGCAATGAAAATAGTTTACCAAAGTTGCCAGTGGACAAAATGTTGCCTCAGTCCCCTTTCTTTGACACTTCAACTACTGTCTGTTCAAAATAAATAAAAACAAACTATGATGTTTTCGTTGTTGTTTTTGTTGAACCGCGACTCCTAAACCGGGGTATACTGTTGTATAATGTTAATGTATAATGTTTTTAATATCTGGCCACCTCTCTTTATGTCCGATTGATGTTTTGGTACTCACTTTCTGACTCGGAGTCTGTCCTCACAGATGCTGCAGATGGCGGCCTGGGTGGGCGGGGCTTCGGGGTGGGCGGGGACATCCTCTTTCTGCCAATAAACTCCACGTACGTCCCCGGAAAGTCGCCTTTTTCCTGGCAGCCAGAAAGGGACGAGTTAAGAGACGTCTAATTCTGGTTTGTTTATGTTACAAAATGAATATCAAGAAATACATTTTTATCAGATTTTTTTTTTTTAACTCTTAAATAACAAGAGTAAAAATCAAATATTGATCAGACTGCACTGTTAAACATGCAGACTTTTAGCTTTAGATCTTCCAGAGAAATTAAAACATTTAAAAGGGCCCTATTTTAACGATCTAAGCGCACGGCGTGAAGTGCCTGGCGCAGGTGCGTTTAGAACGTGTCCAAATCCACTTCTGCTAGTTTGACAACGGAAAAAAGGGTTCCGTGCACCGGTCGCATGGTTCAAAAGGGTTGTACTTAGTGTCTTCATTAATTTATAGGTGTGTTTTGGGCGTAACATGCAATAAACCAATCAGAGATCATCTCCCATTCCCTTTAAAAGCCAGGCGTGTTTGTACCTTGGTGAATTGCTATTTTGATGGCGGATTTGCACCGTAATATTTTTATTTGTAATCTTTTGCATGTTTGTGTGCTGCTGCGCTTCCCTGTGTGTCTTCACTGCGTCGGTCTTAAACTAGCAAAGACACTTGTGTCGGGCTTTGCGCTGCGCAGCGCGCAACATATGGCCCAAAGTCTTAATTAGCACTGAACCCTTCAGACGTTTAATGGATTCATTTATTATGAATGCCTTACCAATTGTAATAATTAAATGACATTTATCATTTATCAATTAAAAAAAGCAAACATTTGCTACTTTGTTAACTGAATATTGCTGTTTTTTAGCCGACAGATCCAACTAAACAGGCTAAATCAAAAGAGAAACTTTAGAGATGATTAAATAATCTTTTGTTGTATAATTGTATAAAGAAGCTTAAATGTCTGGTGGGAGGATTCGTTTTTTGCTGGTCGAGTAAGACAGACTATCAGTTAGGGTGCACAACGAAAGAACATTTGACATTTAAATTGATAACATCAGAGTCGACACAACCTGTCTGAGCCAACATGAGGGGGACCCATTCCTCTTTTAAAAAGCAGCGACATAAAACAAAAAGTCTATCTACAGTTATACCCAGAATCAGGTGAATATACAAGCAGCTTTTTTTCCACATGTGAGCAATTTGCGTTGGTGTTTTGGTGCTCAACAGTGACGATAAATATAGTCAGAGAAAATAATTAAGAAGAAGAATTAAAGTCTGGTTTCCTCTCCAAACGGGTGAAACAGAAACTTTAATCCTCCTGTATGTGTGAAAAAGTTGTTTGTTTTGCTGTTTGTGTGAAAGAAACTAAGATGAAGAGTTACAGTTGAGTGTCACTACAGCTTTTATTTATTTATTTTTTGGGCATTTCTGCCTTTATTGGATAGGAAAGCTGAGTTATGAAGGGGGAGCGGGGGGGAGGAGACATGCAGGAAAACAGTCACAGGTCGGATTCGAACCCTGGACCTTCTACGTCAAGGAATGAACCTCTGCATACGTGCGCCCGCTCTACCAACTGAGCTAACCGGCCACACTGCAGCTTTATTTAAACAATGGTTGGATTGGTTGTTGTTCAGTTTGAGGTCATGACGCCTGACTAATCACCTGATTGATGATCGGATGGATTTCTGGCAGGTCAGAAACTGTCCAAAATGGCTGCTGTATAAAAGGTCTGTAAACTAAAGTTCATTTGTTTTAAGATTATTGGAGGAGTATTTTAAATGTTGTGGTTAAAACTGTCGTTTTGGAGACTGCTGGGATATAGGAACTGATATAAAATTGAACTTTGCTGCAGAACAGACACCATGTTGTTGCATCTTCCACCTGTGATTTTCTTTCACATTTCTTATCACATTTTCTCTCTCTCTTTCTTTCTTTCTTTCTTGTCACAGTAGAATTGCACAAAGTTTCTCCCTATAGAGTCAACAACATTGTTGAGGACATGGACCAGGGGTTCCATGTTTACGTACAGTGTAAACATTAAAGTTGTAGTTGTGCTGAAGGCCAATTAAAATGTGTAATGTGAGTTAACACAACGTACAAGATCACTGGGAAACAGTCTTTGCCCAGCTTAACTGGGACAAACCAGACTTAACTGTGTCTCACCAGTCGGTGTGTTGTCGTACCTGTGTGGTCTCGTTGAAGCCCGGCAGCCAGCCGATCTCCGAAGGACGCTCTTCTGCTCCGTTGCTGCAGCCGAGAGCGAGCAGCGCTCCTTTACTGACCAGCAGCATGTCTCCAACATGCAGGTCGATGTCCTCCTCCCTCTCCTTCTTGTAGTCGTACAGCGCTCGGTACTGAAAGCCCTCAGAGCTCATCGTGAAGGCTGACAGCTGAGTATGGCTTTACTATACCTAACAAAAACAGCTCTGAATAGAAAAAAATATATAAAAATAGGCTTTTCTGTGATCCTGAGTGGATTTAATGAGGAGAATATAGACTGACTAAATATGGCGTCTCCAGCTGTCTGTGTGTCTCTCCTGTCTCCATGTCTGCTGAAGTCCTGTCATCCCTCCAGGACGAGCCACAGCCGCCCAATCAAAGCATCTTCGCCGTTCATGAACAGAAGTCTCAGCAGAGGTGGTGGCCACATCTGGGGAGGCGAAGAATCAACCTGTGAGACGAGAGCAGGGCAAAGTTTAGCAGCAAGCAGGAGCAGGGCTGAAACAATTAGTCAATCCATACAGAAAATGTCTCAGCAGCTACTTTGATGATTGATAGATGGCTGGTGGTGGTGTAATGGTGTGGAGGACATTTTCTTGGCACACTTTGGGCCCCTTAAAACTAATTGAGCATTGTTTAAATGCCAAAGCCTACCTGAGTATTGTTGCTGACCATTTCCGTCCCTTTATGACCACATTGCACCCATCTATGGCTACTTCCAGCAGGGTAACACACCATGCCACAAAGCTCAAATCATCTCAAACTGTTTTTTTAACATGACAATGAGTGCTTTGTACTCAAATGGCCTCTACAGTCACCCGATCTCAAGCCAATGCAGCACCTTTGAGTGTGGTGGAACGGGAGATTCGCATCATGAATGTGCAGCAATCAAATATGCAGCAATTGAGTTATGCCATCATGTCGATATAGACCAAAATCTCTGAGGAATGTTTCCAGCACCTTGTTGAATCTATGCCACAAATAATTAAGGCAGTTCTGAAGGAAAAAAGTGGTTCCAACCCAGTACTAGCAAGGTGTACCTTATTAAGTGGCCGGTGAGTGAATTGATATTTCAGGATTTAACATCTGTACACGGTGTTAACAGCCAAATGTGCACATACATACTCTATGAGTGTATATACAGTCAGTTGCCAGTTTATTATCTCATATGTACCTAATAAACTGGAAATTGAATCTATATTTTATATACAACTTGTCAAATATAGAAAAGTTCTGTTATCTGTTTTTGTGTTTAATTTCATAAAGGGGTATTCTTTTTTATGATATTTTGGTTAGTGATATTTTGGTTAGTGGCTCCACTTGATTTGGGCACTTCAACATAACAATTTACAATTCTGACACTTTAATTTAACTACAAATATGACAAGAAAATTAAAAATAGTCCAAAACCCAAACATAGTCCGCTTACAAAAATATAAAACTAGAGCTAAAACCATTAGATCAGGGGTGTCAAACTCAATTTCACTAAGGGCCACACTGGAAAATAATAATCAAATCAAAGGCGAGACATGTAAAGTTTATTGACATGGCTTATTAAATTGAATTAGATTGATTTAAAAAATTGACTGCATTACTAACTGTATCTTATAGCTTTGTCACTTACAATTTGGTCCACATAAAGCCCTAAAAAAAGTCAGCAAAAAATATAATTTACTAAGTCAAGCAAAACAATCATCTAAACACATCTGCATTAGATGATTCATTTATAAGTTGATCAACAGGAAATTAACTATTTTTTGATACCTCATTAGTTGTTTAAACTAGGGCTGTCAAAATAACGCGTTAAAAAAATTAACGCAGATTAATCCATTCCATATTGACGTTTGCATACAGACGAAAATCTGGTTCCACTGACATGTCTGCGCTTCTCTCTGCTGCTCTGAAACAGACGTTACAGGAAACACAAACCCCGCTGCACGTGACGCTAGTTAACACTATACTCAACAGCAGCTAACGTTAGCCTACCGCTAGCTAGTAGCTGGATTAAATACGGTTACAATGCTGACAGCTAACGCTAAACGGTGTAAAGTTTGACTGTGTTTTACTGTAGAGGATTCAACACCGGGATGTAACAATCTGAAGCTGCCGTCGGAGAAACAACACAGACGGTGCGTTTCAATGAAACTGGTAAACTACAGTCTCGTGGTGCATTTGAAGTTATTGTAAATGTCCTTTTCCTATCTGGTTGTTGTTTTTGTCGTTCAACAGCAATTTACTAGTGAAATAAGTTATTGTTATTGTTATACATTATTATTAAATCATTTAATTTTGACCATATGGCCTTAGCAATAAACAAGCCGTTATTTGATGTCACCAACTGTTGTTTAGTACCCTTTCTTTTTCTTTTCTTTTTTTACTTTCTTAAAAAGTATCGGTTCAGGCACCGTTAATTATGTATGTGATTAATTTCGATTAATTAATCACAGAGTACGTAATTAATTAGAATGCATTTTTGAATTGATTGACAGCCCTAGTTTAAACATTTTTCAAGCTAAAAAGCTAAATATGGCCTAGTTCCAGCTCAATTGGTTGGATTTCTCACTTTTCATCGTCTTGTGTGTTAGTAAACTTGAGTATCTGACAAAACAAGACTTTTTTTTCTTCCATCTTCGGGTTTACAAAATTAAGATGGGCATTTATTACCTTATAACCCACATGATTGATCGAAAATGGTTGATTAATCAATAAATCGTTTAAAAAAAGTGTTGCAGCACTATACAAAACAGAGAAAATTATCAATTCCTTGCATTCTGTACTACATTTTTTGCACATATCTTTTGTCTGTTGTATATACTGTATTGTTGTACATATTGTATTTTATAGTTATATTTCAAACAGTACTGAAGGAGGCAAACAAGCATTTCAATACAATATATGTTAAGTATGTGACAACTTAAAAGCTTGAACATTATAAAAGCTGGAATCAGAGAATAATCAACATGTTATTGCTTGTTTTAATAACTTAAACAGTAATCTATAATCAAACGTCATATGTTTTTTTAAAACTGTCATTTTCATGTTTACAAAATTAAGATGGGTATTTATTACCTTATAAACCACACCGTTAATCAGAAAAATGTAAATTAGATGCACATTGAAGATGCTTGATCATTATTGACATTTTTACTTGAGTGAATGACTTGAAAACAAAAATCTATAATAAAACGTATATTGATATAAATTAATAATATTTAACTTAACCTTCGTGACATACATGTATTATTAGGCCGATCGTTTTAAGACTAATATGTACGAATAAACTATAGGTCAGTTTCCACATAAATCTATTTTTCTGACAGGATATAATCACTTAGAAGCAGATCAAATGTAATATAAAGGAATTCCAGACTATAAAGTATTATAAAGAATATAAAGTATTTTACAGATACAGGATAAAATGCACACAAAACAAGATTTTTAAAAAGGGGGCTTTCGTTAAGTAAACAGAACGGGGAAAAACGGATCAGACTTAAAATGTAAGGTACTTTCCGATTCGCGGTGTTAAACAAAGCAAAAGTTAGTCTTTAACCCTAATCTACACTCCCACAGTTCGCCTTTGAGATAAATAGTGTAAAATAGTCTAATAAAAGCAACAGGCATGATAGACACACTGAACATTTCAGGAAACGGGAAACGACAATGCATGCCAGTGTTAGCTTAGCCTGTTAGCTTGGTGTCAGTCGCTCCAAACGTCTCACCTTTCTTTACTTTTTCACCAATTAAAATCTCCAGCAAAGCGAAGAACGGACGCCATGGTGAAGCAACGAACATACACGACGTCTAGATGTCCTCCAAACTGAAATATTCCAATATTTCGATCGATATTTTTTAATAAGAAAACACTCATGTATCAGCCGTCTGATTTTTGAAGCTAGACTAGAGTCGTCAAGTTAGCAAATATTATAAGCACTTCCGGTACGGACTGTCAAAATAAAACGTGTTTTATTGAATTAAAATACGAAAAACTTTAAACTTAATATTCACTTCTCATGTGAATCTGATGTGTTAAAATAAGTTACAATTCATATTAACAGATTCATATGAACCGTTTAGAAAAGTCTACCCTAATGACACATTTTACTTGTTAAAAATGCGTTACATAACCGTGTAAAGAATTGACAAGTTCCGGATGGCTTTCAAGATAAAATACTCCTGGCGAAAATTAATTCAAGCAAAATGAATGCGTTACATAGCACCAGCGACACACTAATGTTATTTTAAGGTATATTGTTTACGAATACAAACATAGTCCAATATCTTCTTTTAAAATCACGTTTCTGTAACGTTAAGAGCTCAAACATGGATTTAAGAGATTACAACCGATTACAGCTGGGCAGGGAGGCAGGGCACTGACGTCACATCCTTTGACCTAGATTTGAATGCAGTGTGCAGGAGACCATAGCAACAAAAGAGAGAGTGTTTGTGTGTGATGGGGGTGTACTGTATTCATGCTGTCCTCATTTATTCAGGCCTTATACAAGCAGGCACCGCAGTCTTCTGTGTGTGTCTGTCTGTGTGTGTGTGTGTGTGTGTGTGTGTGTGTGTGTGTGTGTTTTTTCCAGAAAACACTGCACATCAAATGCTGGGCCATCCATCCATCCATCACTACACACAGTGTATTTAAACCATTATATCTTTATTTACATCAATATAAAAATACTATCATAAGCATCTGTTCTCAAATTTATAAATATACATGTTGCACATGTAAACACCATATTCTGGTTTTAAAAAACCAGTGGTCAAATATTCCTCACAGCCTGGCACCAGTATACGGCTCAGTAGTTCGGCCCCACTGCACTAGAGGAAAAAGGTAATGTGATCACTAACATCAATAGTATTCATAGTTTCCCTAAGATGGGATAAAATATCAAGTAAATTAGTAAACAAGACTGCATGTTTGACCTCTAATTATGGAGAAATCTTAGTGTGATCACAACATCTGGACCTGTAAACATGTTTGTCATATTTAATTCTGGGCCTTCTTTGTATTGATCATACTGTTCCAGCTGATGCCCATCTACATGCTGAAGATGTTTCCCAGTCTGTGAACCGACAGGCAGATCCTCCCCGACAGCTGCAGCTCGCCCTTCAGGACACGTCCCACCTGCTCGGAGTGGATAACGTCACAAAACACCCAGATCTCCGCCCGCTCCCTCTGGATGTTGGCGTTACACGTCTGCAGCCTGGAGCTCCGCATGGTCCGGCTCAGAGCCCGCCACACCTGCAGGGATGAGGACCAACAGGTGGGGTGAGGCAAGGAAGATGAGGATGAAACGGAGATGAAGAAAAGAAAATTAGACAAGAAGGATAAGAAGAAGAGAGGAAACAGGGGATACAGAGATCAAGAGAATAGTGTGATTTAGGAATTCTTTATTTTAATATTTTTTTGGCATTTTAGGCCTTTATTTTGTACAGGACAGCTGAAGACACGAAAGGGGAAAGAGAGAGGGAATGACATGCAGCAAAGGGCCGCAGTCAAACTCGTATAATATACTAAAATATGGCAAAAGTACATTTTGTAGACATCAGCTTGTAACATCAAACTTTGCACAAATGTCAGAAAATAGTGAACTTGATTTGCAACTGCAACTTTACCCTGAGCTCAGTCTAAACTTGGTAGTCTCGCATTGCCAGACCTTCCTCGACAGCGCAGCGGAGGAGGGTCTGGCTAGTCCACACATCATTCCGGGATGGGAGAAAAACATGCTCTGGTTTATTGGCATTTCTTTAAACCAATCACAATCGTCACGGGCGGCGCTAAGCACCGGTCGGAGCCACGGTGCCGCTGCATAATGGCCTCGGGAAGGAACTTGTTTTGGTGAAACAAGTGTAGGTTCAAAGGTTGTTTTAGTCGTGCGACAGAAAACTCAGATTGGACAGATAGTCTAGCTAGCTGTCTGGATTTACCCTGCAGAGATCTGAGGAGCAGTTAACCATAGTCCTTAGAAATCCACCGGAGTTTAAAATTACAACACAAAGAAAGTCAGTCAGAAAGTGGAACGGACATCCGGCCGAAAAGAGTGACATACTGCGGAATTTCCGGCGGCACCGGAGCAATCCAGGTAGTGGAACGTCGTGGATATAGACTAAAACCTGATGATGTATTGAGTTGCAGCAGGAACTGAGCACATTGGAAAAACAAACTGAAGGATCACAATACATCCAATAGTTGTTGAAACGTCTCAACAACTATTGGATGTATTGTGATAAAAAAAAAAAAATTCATCATACATTTTCCCCTCCGTATGAATAGTAATAACTTTAGTGATCCTCTGACTTTTCATCTATCGGCATCATCAGGTCAACATGTTAATGAGTCCAACACTGGTTTATGACCAAATACCCGCAGAACTAATTCCCATCAGCCTCAGCTGGACTCCATGTTCACAGATAATTAGCTAATAATTATTAATAATGAATGAAACTAAGATGGTGAACATTATTTATAACAGAATTAATAGTATACCTGCTAAACATCAGCATGTTAGCATTGTCATTGTGAGCCTGTTAGCATGCTGACTGTGGCCTAATGTTTAGGGCGCATATCACACCACCCCAACGTCCACGGTAAGATTCCCGGCCGGCCCAGGGGAACTGAGCTGCATCTCGTACTTTCCTCTCTCCCCACATCTACTGTCTCGCTCTAAAGCCTTTCAAATAAAGTTCATGATAATAATAATTACAATAGTATTCAGCCTCACAGAGCTGCTAGCATGGCTCCTAGTCCTGTTACATGAATAATCTACTGACCTGTTCAATGTCTCTGGCCGCCCCACAGTTGTGCCGACTGATCACCCATTTGGCCCTCTGGTGGAGGTGGAGCCTGTGGGCCGACACCATGTTACGGAACTGCTTGGACAGCGACTGGGAGCTCTGCAGCAGAACTCCTTTATGTGTAAAGATGCTCCAGGACCGTTTGACCGGCGAGTCAGTGAGAGGGAAGCCGTCTTTGCCTTTGTGTTTTTCAGGAGGCAGTCTGGTGACCTCTCTCTCTGGGAGGAGAGGGTTTTGGGTCTCTGAGACGCAGGAGGCATCTTTAGGTTCTTGTGGATTTTCAGCTGGTGTTGATGGTTGGTTATGAGGTCTTTCAGCAATAAGACTGTCAACTTCAGGTTCTTGCAGTTGGATTTGGGCGGCGTGAGTGTGCGTCCTGCTGTCAGAGATGAGTAAATCCCCTGAGCATGTGATGATGGGAGCTGGTTTAGCCGGTCTGATGGGCAGGTGGCAGTCTGCGGCGCTGGGGGACCAGGGGCTGAAGACTGGAGGTGTCCGGCAGGGGAAAGTCTCCAGAAGCTTCTCTGTCCTCTCTAACAGACAGCTGAACCCAGCAGCTGATCCAGGCTGATAGTGGAGAACCACATCATCCATACAGATCAAAGGACTGATTGCACCACCCTCCTCCTCCTCCTCCTCCTCATCTTCCTCCTCATGATGATGTTGATTTAGCTAGACAATGCAATTAATGATGGGAACACGGCAGGAGTCTGTGGAAATTCAAGTAGAATGCTGGTTTAACAGTTACTGAACACAATATGTGCTGCACAATACATCGTTTTTTTTTTTTTTTTAAATCGTCATCGCAATATCAACTGGCACAATAAACACATCGCGGAAGGCTGCGACATATCGAAAAAAACTGACAGAAAATATTAGTAGAGAACTGCCTTTTATATTCAGTTCAATTTGTTCAATAAAAGAATGTTGGAAATGATTTCCTTTCATTTGTTTCAAACTCAATTTAAAAATGGTTTATTTATTGCAAATATTATCGTTATCTCGATATTCAACAACGTTATCGCATATTACATATTTTCCTCATATCGGGCAGCCCTAATTTACCTAGTCTTAGTTTATATTTGCAGGGGTGATCTCTCTTCTGATCAACAAATCAGTTTTTAAGGGCCACCATGTGAGTGTATGAATCCATCCTGCTGCAACACAACTGAACTGAGAGGAATAAACTTTAGAACGTGTCAACATATTAAGTGGGGGGCCATATCATGATATAATGACAAAGACTATCCTTTATAGTGGGAGTGAGAATATCATTTATTTTGTTTGAATGCGTTGTCAAAACATGAGACACAAACTAACAACCCTAGTTTAGCTTCCAGTCTAAATTAATCTGCAGATGACGTGCTTTATCTACTGAGATTAAAACTGTACATGTAAAATGTACATTATTAAATCTTGTGACAATAAAACCACAATTTTTTATCCGAACCAATTACAGCATGAGATCATGCATTCTATTATATCATGATTTCAATGGCGAGCCCTGGTTACAAAACTTTAGCTGTTTCCACCAGATTGAGCCATTTTCTAAAGTGATCTATGGGGCATTGCTGCTGTATTATGGAGCACTGCAATGATATTGATGCAATGCATCGATATCAATGTTGTTGCTCATTGTTGACATGTTGTTGCTCATTGTTGACATGTTGTTGCTCATTGTTGACATGTTGTTGCTCATTGTTGACATATCCCTTAAAAGGGTTCAATTCTGAAATAGAACGACTATTAAGTAATGATCAGGAATTCAATTGATTCACGTTAAAAGATTTAACTGAAAGTGGGAAATAATATATAATGTTATACCAGTTTTTGACGCGGACATTTCAACTTTTTTTTAAACTGAGGCACAAGAGTTAAACCGGTCTGAAAGTATCTGCTGCCACCTTGAGCCGAAGACGAAGACTTCCTGTGGTTGTTTAGAGGAAACGTAACTTAGTAACGATGCAGCGTTAATATAAAAATCACAAAACTGAGCTAGCTAAACGAAAGAGCAGAGAACAAACTGTTTGGCGAGAGAAACAGAAAGCAGTAACGTTAACTTATAAAAATCAATCTGATCAATCGTAATGTTAAATCTACGATCGCATTTTAGATACTATCGACGGGAAACGATTTGTTCAGCATTTAGTTTATGCTTTAATTGATTTGACTGTTACAGTTTAATACAAATTAAACTAATTCAGGAGCCCACGGTGTCTAAAGCACCCTCACCGGTAGCTAATGTTTTTAGCTTATCATGCAAGCGGACGACGGCTAGCTGCCGTTAGCTAAACACAGCTAACAAGCTAGGAAACCCGATGGCACCGGTACAGGTGTCAATCAGGTAGCTAGTTAACACTCACCTGTTTTATTAATATATACATGGTACAGTCCGATAACACATAACACCAACCTTTAAATCAGCTGTTTGTGGTCCTTTCTTAACAGCCAACAAGGAGTAAAGTTCCGGTTCCAACCAACTGGGAAACAGCTAATATGAGCTGTGTTGTGCGCTTCCCGGAAACTCTCGCGATACTTGAAATAACGCGCATACCGAGTTCAGAACTTTAAAAAATATATACTTGTTTTTAAATCTGTATCATTTGGATTTTTATTCCCAGTCATAATAATATTATTATTATATATAATTATATTCTCCCAACGAGGTGTTTATTAATATGTAACTACAGTATCGACCAAACCCCAGCAAAATTGTCACTGTAGTATTCAGATCCGTTACGTAAGTAAAAGTACTAAGGGCGCGTTCCAGGCAACCCGTAACTCGTGTTTTCACAACCTTCTACCCGTGAAAGTGCCCTGGGACGGCAGTCAAACCCGTAACTAATACACACTAAAAATACTCTGCTCCAGTCAAAGTCCTGCATTGAAAAGGTTCCTTTAGTAAAAATGTGTAAGTATAATCATGAAAATGTAGTTAAAATATCTAAAAAATGTCCCTTTTGACTGTTATATTATCATTAGATTACTCATGCATTCATTTAAAAGCAGGATTTTACTGTTGTAGTTGGTTGAGGTGGAGCTCATTTAGAACTATTAACTAATGATTATTTTTAATTATGGATTGATCGGCTGATTATTTTCTTCATTAATTCATTGGTTTGTTAAAATAGTGAGAAATTGCGTCACAATTGCCCAAAGTGACACCTTCACAATGTTTGTTTTGTCCAACCAACATTTTAAACCTCATTATTAATGCGTCCATTAATAACATTAACAAAATGAACAACCTGGAAATGTTTATACATGAAAAATGACCATCAAAATAGTTTCAATATTAACTGTCAATTGACTAATGAACTAATGGTTTCAGCTGTACTTGTATAAAATGGAGTTACATTTATAACCAAACAGATTTTACTGAATTCTTTATATGTTGTGTAAAAATCTTAATTTGTAAAGTAACTAAAGCCGTCAGATAAATGTAGTGGAATAGAAGTAGATGGTGGCATGAAAATACTCCAGTAAAGTATAAGTACCTCAAAATTACCATTGCAAAAATACTAGCCTGACGTCGCCAGATTCTAGTCAGAATATGAAGAACTTCCCAACCTCAAATGTTGTGGGCGGGGCTACAAAAACACAGTACTTGAGTTATTAAGTCTCTTTAAAAAAGGTATATAAAAGTAGAGCTAAATAAAAAGACACTGACACAGTGCAGTAGTTTGTCAATAGGACATTTTTATTTCATACGTCTGTTGTCTTTATTCAAATTACAGTAATATACTTGCTGAGATGACCACCGGCTGCAGCCTGGACAGCTAAAACTGACAGCTGTACTACTTTAAGCAATTTTTTCCCCCCCTCCTTTTTTAAAATTATCCTCGCAACAGAAAAAAGCACATATGCAATGAAGAAGAAGTGTGGTGTGGTGGTGACGTTGTCAGGTAGGTAGGGTTATAGTGCTGGTCTAAAAAACAAAACAAAAAAACAGAAAACAAAAGAAAGAAACATTGCGCGCGTTGTACATGTTGTAAAAGGATCAGAATATGGCACATTTGGTCCACGTTGGTAGTTTTATTATCTCGTTTTCAAACATGTAATAAACAAAACAAAAGAAAACAGATCATCATAGTTTTTCCCCAGAAGCACAGCATTAATGACAGCATATTGAAAACAAAACTGTAGAGGGGGCCGTTCTTTAGGTTTCTCTCTTTTTGTTAAAATCTTGGTTCATCAGCCAATTGTTTGTTTCTATTCTCCCTGGTACAGTATTATTTTATTAATATCTTCTTTCCATCCAAAATGAAGAGGTGGGGGTTAGGTGGGTGGAGGTTTGTAGATGATTGACAGGGATGACTTTGGACATTCACAGGAAGTAGTCGGGAGTGCGTCTGGTCACGTGGGGCTCCCCGCGGCGGGGGGCGGGGTCAAACTGAAGACTGTGGAGACAGAAAAGGTTCGTTATTGATGACATCAATAAACAATAGGGTTGGGTACCGAAACCCGTTGCTAATATGGCACCGGTACCTAATCGACCCGTATCTATCGGACTGAATAGCAATGTGGATTTCGGTGCCTCATGAAATGCCTGCGCTTGTCTCTGATGCTCCAAGCATTAACAGACGCTACTTGACACTACACTTGGAAACGTAACGTGGCTTAAACACAGTTAAAATGCTGAAACCTAAATGGGGTAAAGCGTGACTGTATTTCACTGTAGGGGATTCCACGGGACGTACAACAGTCTGCAGCTGCTGCGCAGACGGTGCATTCACTTGAAACTGGCAATCCTCGTGGTGCACTCAAATTATTAAAATACCCTAGTAGTGGTTGTTTTAGTCTAACAGCAATTTACTGGTAAAATGTGTTATTGTAATAAGTTAATCTTATTACATTATTAAGAAATCATTCAATTTTGACCATTTGGCCTTAGCAATAAATAAGCCGTTCTTCAACGTCACCGACTGTCGTTTTGTGCTCTCCCCCTTTCCTTTTTTTTTTTATATTGAAAAAAAAATATTGGTTTAGGCACCGTTTTAAAAGCATCGCTTTAGCACTGGTATTGGGAAGAAAACAAACGATACCCAACCCTAATAAACAATTATACATTAATCTGTAAAATGGGGGTGAATCGTAGCCTTAGTTGCTGCATATGTATGCTGAATGTATCAGATTGTTGGCAATGCATCGACATGCCTCAGACCAGAGACGCACATCCCTAATGTGGAGACTTGCAACATGTAGGGTCGACGGGGCGGGATGATTTGATTAATTTGGGGGACGTTGTTTAATTTTTGTGAAATGTCATTTTAAATATTCCCACTTTACGTCCTAATCTAAAAAAGGTGACATATTAGCATGCTAATGTTAGTTTTTGTCAATTACTTCAGTTAGCTATGTAACAGTTACTGAGTGCAAATATTCAATAACACTGAACCTTTATGCAATAACTAGTTTTGATTGAAGTAAACATTGAAGTGAACAGATGAGAGCACCTAGAATCTGCTTACTTTCACTTTTACATCCAGCCACATGTATTTAACCTTGTGACAGAAAGGAGTGGATATCATGTGACTTTAACCATAACTAACATCTCTGTTGTCATGCGTTTAGTTTACTATAATACCATAGTAACCATGAAGACTTGCCAGGTTTCACAAACGCGGCAATGAAAAAGATTGGCTTGCGTGTCATGGGACGAGTTTTAAAGCCCCCAATCTTTTTATTTAACACAAGTCTGCAATGAAGAGAGAACCAAGGTTCTGTCTGAATAAAAACAGCAAGGATCATCTCTGCTGAATACCTGACAATAGAGCAATTTATTCTTTCATGTTGGGAACAAGTTGCACTCCTTAGTCAATATTTTTGTTTTTAACACGGTACAGCTGGCCATTATGTAAGGGTTAATGGCCGACGAGGTGTCCATTGTCAGGTATTAACGGACAACGGCGAGGCGTAAACCGTCGGACGCGCAGCTCATCAAGTTAATTAATACCTCACAATGGACAACGAGAAGGGCATTAACATGCTTATATCATGGTCACTTGCCAAAAAAATAAATAAATTAATTCATATTTTTTACAATAAAAATCTAAAGTTAGATAACAATAACTCTGTTTCCCTGGCTACGCCTGAGGGTTTGACTAATACCTGGAACAATCATTCCTATCCCATAAGATTCTTATGCAATGCAAACGTTATTCCTTGCTCCAGGGAATAGAATGGACCTTAGATATGACTTGCCACCCTTAGCAACGGGAGATATTTATAGTCCGCTCAGCTCGTAGAACCCTTGAGCTCAGCTCCGAGCCAGAAAGCTAACGCTATGCTAGCAAGATCCAAAGTCAATAACATTGTGTACAGTTGGCATACAGTACAAATAATTTGACAGTATGTTTAACATCAAGAAAAGGTAGCTATCCAGCCATGCGATTGTCCCCAAAACAATATAATGATTTTTACGAACAATTTTAGCTGCGATGTGTAACGTTACCGTCGGCCGCAGCATTGGCACTCCTTTAGTAGGTGTCCTATAACACTTTTTATGGACACCCTGCAGCCAATCAGAATCGAGTATTCACTCAGACCATGGTATAATAAACATTTATTTTACATATTTCTATTTTCTATTTAACATTCTTAACTTGTTTATTTTTTGGGGCTTTTTCCGCCTTTATTTTGATAGGACAGCTAGGTGAGAAAGGGGAGAGAGAGGGGGAAGACATGCAGGAAATTGTCACAGGTCGGATTCGAACCACGGACCTCTGCGTCGAGGCATAAACCTCTCAGTATATGTGCACCTGCTCTACCCACTGATCCAACCCGGCCACATTAAATTCCTTATATGTGAAAACCTACTGTAGCAATAAACCTGATTCTGATTTTACAGTTTTGGTCTATTTTTCATTCTGCAAATGTTCCAAACACAATTTTAGGCCTACATGTGCAGTTGAGCGAGAACAATAAAAACGGAACTGCATCACTTATATAGCCGTCTTTGAAAAATACAGGTTATTCCACAAATCTATGGAAGGTCAGTACAAGAGGCTTCGCTTAAGTAGCAGATACTCGCCGGCTGCACGACAGCTAATGTAGCCAGATACCATCTACGCTACTCTCGTTGGTGCACGTTGTAATACATTATGTAGAAATGTTACAGGTCGTGAAAGAATAAATCTAATTTTAAAAATAAATTCAGTCCATCTCTCAGCTCTACCGGAAAATGAGGTAAACATGAAGTCCTTATACTTACAAAGAGTATTTCAGAGTGTCGTCCAGTTCCATGATGGCTGCCTGGTTTCCACAGCGGTAGCAGTAGTTTGGAGCACTAAAGATGGTCACCACATTCTTATCATGGCCCCAGTTGTAACCCTGAAGGTACAATAAAATGTGTTGTTGTTAGACCGGTAAAAGGATCCTCTTGTATAACTGTGGCGGTATTTGAAACCACCTACTATACTAGCAATATGTACCAATTTGGTTAACATGTTGCATACTATAGTATGCAAACAAAAGCCAAATCTGCAGTATGCCAAAAATACCTGGATATCGTACTTATTCGAAAAAATCTCAAGTATGCATTGGAACGGTCTACCAAAGAGCTATGCAAAGAGCTCGGTCATAACAATGTTCACTTTCCAAACCGGAATCTGGCTAAGCCTTGCCGAGCATACTATTCAGTATTTTGCAGTAGGCGGTTTAGAATACAGCCTGTATTTGCCTTTGTTTTTTTTTTTATAAACGCAAAGTGTGTGTCAGGTGAAGAGACTCTCACACCGAACCAGTGGGAGTAAAACTGATACAGGAACTGGAGAAGCACTGCACCATTACAACTTCATTATATTAGGTTGTCACGGAAACGCGAGGGTTTTTAGGGTTCTTCAGTCCACTTGTGGGGGGAGCATGTGTGTGTCAAATTACATTCTTCAAGCAAAAAGGCCAAACATTTTCTGGTTCTAGCTTTTTACATATAAAGATTTGCTGCTTGTTTTATCACATAAAAAAAGATAGGAAATTAAATATTTTGTGGTTTTGGACTTTTGGACAGATAAACAAGAAGTTTAAGGACATCACTTTGGGCTTTGGAGCTTTTTGACATTTAATATACTAACAAACTATAAAACTAAAAAATAAACTCATCACGGACACACAGCGACAAACCCAAATCAACACAGAACCCTGTAATGAAACATTATCTAACAAGTGTAGTGAACGGATCGGTTGTTGAGGATAACGGTGCTCGGTTAGCACACTGACGGAATACTTGAAAGCAACGAACGACATGTAGAAACGGAGTAACGTTAGTGTTAGCCACCATGCTAACAGCATTGACAGCTTTGCCAAACGGCACTCTTTTAGTGGTTTATTAGCAACCCATTTCTTGCAGATTGTCCCGTTAATGAGAATACAGCTACTAGTTAATATAGGAAGTCGAAGCGGACACTGACAGCTAAAGGGCAGCTAACACTATTGAATTATATGCAAATCCTGAAATTCGTTTCAACAGCACTAGCACGCGTGTGTGTGTGTGTTACCTCCATGACCAGCTGATGGGCACGGGACACCAGAGTGAGGCCGTTGGCGTGGTTGAAGGTTTCAGAGATGTCCTGTCCGAAGGTGTAGCCGGCACCTCGGGGAGAGATGCCCCACCCACCACGATCATCAGGGTCCGACCACAGCAGGTCACACATCGGGCCCTGAGACGGAGGAAATAAATAAATAAAATCACTATTACTATTATTATTTCAGTGCAGCAAATCGTATTTTATCTGAGCCAAACACGCATTACCACGAACACACAAACACTGGCTTATTTAGACTCAATCCCACATACACTGTTCTGCTTCCCCAAATACGCACCAAATATGGATTAATCTGCCGCTGAAATTAGTCACCAACAACTGCGCTATTTGAATTGAAATTCAGTGTTTCAGCATTTCGATGCGTGTGTACCTCATGTGGGACTTCTTGCAGGCGGTCCAGAGCGCGTATGTGATCCAGAGTGTCTATGGAGGGAGACAAACCTCCGTGGAGACAGAAGATCTGAAATAAAAACCAGAAAGAAATGACGCTGATTGAAGGTACTCTGCGCTATTAAAACATGAGAGGGCGTCTGCAGCTTTACAATCATAGTCCGGAAGATTTTACTTGACACAACCTGAAAGTAAATCAACGAAAAGACACCACTTCTCTCTATCACGTATTTATCACATACACATATTTAAACACTAAGAAACAACAGCTTTCTCCCTTTGACAGTGACTACTTGCTGTTAAAGCATCATGTAACATCCAGTATCAGAGGATGTACATCACAGCACAAAAAGCCCACGCTGCTACTGGCAAAAAGATTGGAGGGGGAGGGGGGGGATCATAATCCTCCTACCTGTCCGTCCACCAGTGCGGTGAGTGGCAGGTAGTCGAAAAGGTCTGTGAAGTACTTCCAGACGTTGGCGTTGCCATACTTCCTCAGGCACTCATCATAGAAGCCGTAGACCTGCGTGATCTGCCGCGACTCGTGGTTCCCTCGCAGGATGGTGATTCGCTCCTGGAAACGAACCTGAACAGTAAAAAAAAAGAAAAAAAAGAACTGAGTTACAGAATGTTTAAATCTGTTTACTGAATTTGTATTTATTTATTTTTTATTATTATTTTTTTTAAAAAGGTACTTTGTGTTTTTCTGTCTTTTGTTTTTTTGCACCTGAAAAGATGAATTTGTAAAATAGTGGGCTAGGCCAGATGTTGCTGACTAATTTAGTAACTATAGGGTTGTAACCGGAAATTGTTTTCATTTAGCGATAGGTTAGGTTAGATAGCGATAAGTCAATATATTGATTCATCGTTTTTCAATCAAAAATGCCAAATATTCACAAGTTCTGCAGCAGAAAAGTTAGTTGTAGCCCTGTTGTAATTATATTATATATTTTGTTTGTTCACTTTTGTTTAAGCAAAACCAGCTCAGAGTAAGTGGAGGCTATTTTTAGATGCACTGATGCAGGTTCAGTCTCCCGCTTATTAGATTTGTTACAATAAACAATGTCAGCAGGCATGTAGCCTCGCAGAGTTAAGACTTTAAATATAGAGCTCAGATTGATCTTTAAAACCAGAAAACCTCCAGAGAATCAGATGAGCTCAATGTGGGAGTGGTAAGTTGATAAAAGGACAACTAAAACTTAATGATGCATGCTGTACTTTTCAACTTTTTTTTAGAAATTGAATTGGCAGAAAATAAGAGGGAACTCTGACATTTTGTGAG
Organism: Sander vitreus; assembly: GCF_031162955.1. Taxonomy (NCBI): domain Eukaryota; kingdom Metazoa; phylum Chordata; class Actinopteri; order Perciformes; family Percidae; genus Sander; species Sander vitreus. The sequence continues at coordinate 13,095,626 of NC_135859.1, read as the reverse complement.
CAGCAACCGTGTTTTTATTGTTTTAATATTCCAAGTAAAGACCAATAACAGCCCTGCAAGTGGTGTGTTCAGCCAAGCCCCCCCTCTCTCTCTCTCTCTCTCTCTCTCTCTCTCTCTCCCTCTCCCTCCTTTGTATGAGCACAAATATTGATTTAAAAATGTTATTAATATAAAAATGGTCCTCCAGAGTATATGATCAAACCTCCATCAATGGCAGCGGTCTGTAATTCTTAGCAACGGTCTGTTATACAGATATATATTGTCACATCGCCCAGCCCTAAAGCACATACATTTATTGCCATTTATATCACATACATGTATCAGTTCTTCTCAGCAGCATACAACAATAATCAACGGTAATAAAATAAAACCAGTTAACGTGACCTAGGCACAGATAAGCGGCAGAAAAACAATTATTAATTGTATACTTTTAAACTAAAATCTTGACTTCTGAGAGGAAAAGCTTCCCATCTGCTGTAACTAACATCAGTGACGATGTTTGCTGCAGGTCTAAAGGTGTCATAACAACCCTACTTTGACTTTATACGTGTACATCTCCTGACAGCCTCCAACCACATACAAGAAGAATTATAACTAGCATTACTGTCTATAGCCGGCAGAGACCTTTGTTAATGAAATGTATAACTTTTTAAAGGCCTTTTTGGGGGTAGCTGAACGCTAAGACTTACGACATCTGCAGATATCCTGAGATTATTATGAACCAAACAGCGTTTACCTTTAGCGTGACGAGCAGAGTGACCGTCTCCACAGAGTAGTAGCCTCTGTCGACGTAGTCTCCCATGAACAGGTAGTTGGTGTCGGGAGACTTGCCTCCGATCTTAAACAGCTCCATCAGGTCGTGGAACTGACCGTGGACGTCGCCACAAACCGTCACGGGGCATCGCACCTGAGGACACAGGTGAACGGTTCCGGCCAAGTTTAACAGTAATGAAACAACGTTTACATTTTCCCTGCACAGATTAACAAAACACGTATCAAATGACAAGATTTCATTTTGAGAGGTTTTCAATTAGTTTTCTACTTTCCCCATTTCTTCTGCAGCTTCAGCTTTCTATATTAAAACATCTGATTAAATCCTTGCCATGAGTATTGGAATATCAATGTTATCCACCGATAACATCACAGATACTATATTTTAGCAGCAATGTAAAAGACCGCAGATATGCCAAGTAGGTCAATGTTTTATGTAAATTCTACATCATTTTCCTTACTTTTTTTATTAAAATAAAACTTAATTAAAAGTCCACTTGACTGAAAAGCTCTGGAAGACTTGAGGTATTGGTCAAACTACCATTTAATGCTAAGAATTAACGTTCACACTTGAACATTAGTATATTTGTCATATTTGTATTTATACTCATTACAACTTAATTTTATGAAGAGGAAAGCAGAAAAAAAAAAGTCATGCTACATAAAGTTATGCTTTTTAAGACCTAATATTTGCTCATTAACTTATACATTGAGTTGTTGTTTATTAAAGGATATGCTTAATATTTCAGTTTTTATACATTTGCTGGGAGATTTGTTTCTAAAAAAGGATAGTGTAGGGCTGCACGATTATTTTGATCAATATATTGTTCACGATTAATTATCACGATTATTTGTTGATTTTAACCAAAACAAATTTTATTGTCAAATAGGCTAATTCTAACTGCTTTCACATCCATATTGCGCTACATTCCTCCTTTGTTGAAGGATACTATGAAGGAGCCATTTCAGTTGTTGTGCGACCGCTTTCCAAACATGTGCGTTTGCCGTGAAAAGATACAGGCAACGCAATTTTCTATTCACGTTATCGGCGCATGTTAAATCTGGTGCCAATAGGGCACCGGTGCCCGGTATCTACCGGATGAAATAGCAACACGGATTACGGTCCCACTTAAATGTCTGCGTTGCGCTCTGATGCTCCAAAACAGACATTAGAGGCAAAAGAAACATTGCTGCATGTCACGCTAGTAAACACTAATAACACGTTACACAGCAGCTAACGTTAGCCTACCGTTAGCTACAGTAGTAATTGGATTAAACACGACTAAAATGCTGACAGCTAAACTGTGTAGTGTGACTGTATTTTACTGTAGAGGATTCCAACAGCGGGACGTATAACAGTCTGCCGCTAAAGCTATGAGCTAAAAGACTCAAACTAGCACTATGGTCACTGCTGTTGTCTGAAAAACAACACAGACGGGACAAAATGTTGTGTTTACTGGTAAACCTCGTGACGACTTATGACCGACTGCTATCTGTCTGGAATTTGCCTCACGTTACTCTGTCCTCTGTGATGTCAACATCTAAACTAAACTGCGCGGTGCAGGGAACAACTCTGATTGGCTAATGGAGGCACGTGATCAGAGAGTGGTTTACGGAGCTTTGAAAAAAAACAAAAAAAAAAACGTTGATACAGAGCGTTCTATGAACGGAATGAAGCATTTTAAATATCGCTTAATCACGTGAATTTGATCATGGGAAGCCAAAATCGAGATTGTGATTAAAATTTGATTAATTGTGCTGCCCTAATAGTGTGTGAGAACCTCGAGCTTGGCAAAGACATGGTTTACGGTGTAAACAAGGTGTGATATTGTTCATAGGCTCAGTCACATTCTGCTCCAAACACGCCAGAGGGAACAACACAGAGTCAGCATCCAGATAGCATTTGTTTTTTCCCTTAATTATAAAAGACATCCATTATAAATAGACAAACTTTAGTCAAACAAGAACTTCTATTTACTGCTAAAGCTGTATAAATACGGGTTGGTTTAATCAGAGGGTGTAAATCTCATTTAGGAACAACTCTCATCTTCACTTGTATGCGTGCGTTTATTTGTGCTGTACAGGAGATTAATGTGACTTCCTGCACAAAAGCTCTAAAACGGTTTTATTTTAGGTCCCTGATGCAGTTCAGATACCTTCCTGCGAAGGCTGAACAGTCTGTTGTCCTTTTTGATGATTTTTATGCACTTCGATTTCTTTCTAAGTGTCTGCACATTAAATCTAATCTTTCGTTAAATTTTGGGATGCAAGTAGACAGTTTTCTTGTAAGGGGTCACAGGCCAAAAAAGTTGAGGAACCACTGATTTAATACACTTATACCAATTCCTGGTGAAGTTTACTGTATGTAATCATATAAAGTTATGGAACATAATCTCACCTCCTGAACGTTGGACTCCTTGGTCAGAATCTCCTTGGCCTGGACAAGAAACAAACACAGATTATTTAATTGGTGCCCTTTTTAAAGACATTTTCCTTAAATGTGATCATGCGAGCAGACAGAAGGATACAAAAAAAAAAAATAAAACTCTTCAGATAGACAAACAGTAACTCATGTCATATGCATCCACGTTTAGTCTCAACAACATACTGAAATCGCTAAACTGTTAAGAGGAAACGTTCAGGTTTGCTTCTGTTCTACTAGGTTTCTGTGTAGGGTCGGATTATTTAACCATGGCTGCTTATTTTTTATCACTTGTTTAGTCTATAAATAAAAGAAAGATTCCAAGGTGACGTTAGATATTAAATGTATGATAAAAAAAGAAATACAGAAAATCCTCACATTCAACGTGATGTGCTAGTGCTATTTTTTGTCTGCTGAACGACTAATTGAATAATCGCAACAGTTCTTTTAGTGGTATTTCTGCAGTTATTACTGCATTAAAAGTCAACAGCCAATAGTCTTAAGACACAAGTCAAAGCTTAATAATAGCTGGTGTTCAAAGTTTACCATCCAACAGAGTGCAAGATATCAATTCATCTGTGAATACAGCAGTTTGAGGACATCGTTTTGCTCTCTGCTAACTTGGGATGAGCTTTATTTTTTTAGACTTGTTATTGAATATTGAAAGTGTTTACAGGCCTGTTACATGAGCTAGTACCTTGATTATAGTGTACATCCCTTACTACTTTAAATAACCCCCCTCACCTAAATTGGATTGTTCACCCTAAAAAAAAAAAACTCAGCTGACACTTTGAATTCTTTACTCAAACTACAGTAATGTTTTGAGTCTTTACCTTCCTTTTATTAAACTTGCACAAGGAACCAAAATAACAATAAAATAATTGTTCTACACATACAGGAGATAACCTGCAGCTTATCGGTAATGTGATTTACACCTAATGTTATATAATGTGTTTTGATAATATAAGTAAGGTCGATGATGCATAAAAGCTACCGGACGAGTTATCTATCTTTGTGGTGCAACAAGCCTGAAGTGACGTCTGTCAGCTTTATGCAATGAACCGGTTGATCGATAAAGACAGGGCGCGGTGCAAATCATAACATGAACCCTTATTAATGCACGTTCACCTTCGATATAAAAGTGAACGAGAGAATACAATTTCCAAAATTTAACATTAGCCGAGTCCTGATCTGTGGGCAAAATGCAGTCACGTTATTAAACAGGCAGTAAAATGGGCTCCGTTTATTTGCTGGTAATGATGTAAAGATGCAAATGTTAGGCCTGCCTGACCTGTGAGTACGGCTACCAGGAAACGGCCCATATTAGAACACTTGTGTTGGGTTGGGCAGTGTACATAGCGACAATATCGTGTTTTAATAAAATGATTTAGCTGCTAAAGAGCTGTGAAACATTGGCAATCTTAGGATGACTGGTCGAAAACAGGGCGAAAATAACCGCCTTGATGTGACTTAATTCCAGAAATTAGCCGGAGCCCATTTCGCAATGTAGGCCACATTGAAAGCGAGGCCGACTGAGACATAATACAACTAACTTACCTTCTCGCAGAGTGTCCTGACTTGGTTTTCCGAGAGCTGCTTACACTCATTTAGCTGTTCGATCCATTGGTCTAAATCTTTAGTAAAAGATTTGTCTTCCATGACAGCCGCGGTAGCTCGCTGAGCTAGCTGTGTTAGCTACCTGAAAAAAAAAAACTGGCCTGAGTATCAAAGCTAGCTGCTTTAGCCTTTAGCTCGTCGTATTGTTAACCCGATCTAGTCCCGCCAAATCGGTTGGAAAATCAACGATAAGACCTAAAAATAACGAGCCGTTCAGTCAACTTCTATCATGATAAATGACCGACGTCAAGTTACCAACGTTAAAAAACAGATTATATTGGCCGGGGGTGTCAAAAGGGTCGAATGTCCCCGATGCGACAGACCGTAGCGGCGAGAAGCAGCGGCGTCGCAGCGACTAGCCGATTTGCTAAAAGAGCTAGCTACAATAACATCCGGGCATTTCAGCAGCGCGCAGAGTGAGCGCACTAGTGACACCGCGCGGACAAAACAGTAAACTTCTTTAGGTTTTAAATATGGGTTTTAATGGCGTTAAGCAAACCATTTGATAGGCCATTATAGCCACCGATTGGAATGTGGAGCATTAGATGAACAGAACAAGAAAAGAAAAAGAAAAAAACCAAAGGAAACTAAATTATCATTTTTTTCTGTTACTCGCAATTAACTAATTAGAAGATTGTTTACTTTCCATGATGACTTTCCCAGCAGATTCTCAATGCAATGCCGTGTCCTTCATCAGTTAGTCCCAATATAAATTCCCTTCTTTCCTCATCATACTCGTATTGGCCGTATTATATATCATACCTTATTTAAATATAAAAAAAAAATATTATTATATATCATACCTGTTGCAATCCATCAGTACATACTTGACAGTTTCCGGTATATTATAGTGTGTTGTACTACACGTTGGTTATGTTCAATATGTATTAATCTGCTGATTTTTTTTCTCCAATAATAGCTTGTTTGGTTTGTAAAAATAGTGAAAATAGTAAGAAATGGCGACACAATTTCCTAGAGACCAAAGTGACACCTTCACAATGTGTTTTGTTTTGTTCAAAATATTTTAAAAATGTTTTTCTGAAAATTTCAGCTGTACTTGTATAAACTGTTGGGGAGTTTAACTTATAACAAAACATTGTAAACTGTTCATATGATTTTATGCAAAAATCTTAATTTGTAAAGTAACTAAAACTGTCACAAAAATGTAGTGAAATAGTAGTATGAAGTGGCATGAAAAGAAAATACTCAAGTAAAGTATAAGTACCTTAAATGTGTACTTGAGTACAGTACTTAAGTAAATGTACTTACTACATTCAACCACAGTTCAGAAGCCATTCTGCTGTGGTTTATTACGGTGTTTACTTATGTAAAACACTTTAAACTTTTAAAAATTAAACTATTTACAAAAACTTAAAATGACTCTCTGTATTAATAAAAATTAAACTATTAAAATAGCCTACAACCAAATATGGTGACCTCTTCTTCGCCCTCCATTGTCTACCACGCACGGGCAGACGATGTGCAGCAGCGCCCTCTGAGGTCACAGCTTTCGGTACAACACCGGTCGTACATTTATACAAATCAAGCGCACCTACAACTGTCAACAGTGTTGTGCATGTGGAGCGCGGCCGTATGGCTGCTTGTTTTACGGCAATCAAACCGTGTCGATAGTCGCTATAATCAGCTAAGACTCAACCGTCTGCAGTCAGACGGACAACAGAACTGACTAACAATGGCTCATCTAACACAAAACCCCGCTGACAAAGAGAGGTGAGTTCTTGTAAAAGCTAGTCTGTTAGCCTAGCTAAGCTAAAGCTAGCCTGCTTAGCCCTTCGCTCGAGCTTTGTAAAAACTCCTATAGAAGATTTTTAAATATAAGGGTAACTCGGGTATTTGCAAACGTAACTTGCTTCTTAATCGTTACTGTAGTAAACGGGTCGATTCTGAAAGCCCACTCTTCAATTCGGCATCCATTTATTTCGGGTTTTAGCTTTATAATCCAACAAAAAACGACTTTTTTGGTTTACATTGTTTATTACAGCCATAGAACCCTCCACGGTGGAGTAAAATTGGCGATTGGAGGAGTAACTAACTGTCGGGTAGATTTAGCAGAATAAACACTTTTACCAAATTACTTTAATGACTTCGATGTAAAGTCCCGTTTTGCGATTTTTTTGTCAGAAACCGTGTCAAGTGTAAAATGATGTAGTTTTTACATTAAGTTTGGCCTGTCGTTGTAACACTAGCATGACGTGTATTAAAGGTTCCAGTATTTGGCCGTCAAATATTAACGTTATATTGGTTTTTACGGGGGAAGACAACGGAGGACAAACATATACTCGATCTCACATTATAGAATTGGGATTAGATTAAGTGTACATGATTAGGTTACTTCCCAGTCAAGAGTTTAGCGAATGATTGACCATTGGCTACTCCGAGCCAGTTAGCCATTCATTCAGACCAGCGTTTGTCCCGTCGTACAACTGAATGTAAAATACAGCTTCTTAAAAGTCAGTAACGTTACGAGCTCAACAGTAAAGTCAATTAACTGTAAAGAGATGGAATTAAAAAGGAAGCTCAATAGAATCTATCTACTAGAATTTCCCATTCAGTTCAGTTCCAGGTCACATTAAACAGTCACAAAGTCTGACATTAGTTTTTTTTGGGGTTTTTTTGTCTTAAAGCTATAGCGCGCAACTATTTTACATTAAAGTGCTCATATTATGCTCATTTTCAGGTTCATAATTGTATTTAGAGGTTGTACCAGAATAGGTTTATGTGGTTTAATTTTCAGAAAAACACTTGTTGTTGTACTGCACATTGCTGCAGCTCCTCTTTTCACTCTGTGTGTTGAGCTCTCTGTTTTAGCTACAGAGTGAGGCATCACACTTCTGTTCTATCTTTGTTGGGAGTTGCACATGCGCAGTAGCTAGGTAAGGACTACCAGCTAGTCAGTTGCAGAGTATGAGGGCGTGCCACACTAGCAGCTAGGCGAGCATTATAACGCGTGTTACAAAGTGACGAGCGTTTGTCACGGAAGTAAAGGCTGGACTACAATAGAGCTGTTTGTGAACAGTGTTTTCTGTTGGAGATGGTAAGTCCCTTTGGGGTAGACTTTGGGCTTTTTCACTTTGTAAACCTATGAAGATAAATAAAACAATAAAGGAAAGGGGAAAAGCCAAAAAGCATAATATGAGCACTTTAATAAACATCCGCTAATTGAGCCTCCGCTAACTGAGCCTATCACCTCCACAAAACTCTCTCTGTATTTCTCAGTATGGCTATGTTTAGAAAAGAATGTAGTCCGGCGACTTCACACACAGAAGCCCAAGTGAAGATAATTACTCTTCTGAATAGTCCATCGTGTGTTTTAATCCTCTGTGTCCTCCTTGGCTACTAGCAACTGCGTGAAGGAGGGGTGGGGGTGGTGTGTGATCACAGAAGGCTTGCGTCATGTGGCTGCAACGACGACGTTGTTGTTGTTGTTGTTGTCAGTGGTGTTGTCATTACTTATGATTCCTCATGGGGGAGACATAACTATGCACTATAACTTTAACGTCTGGGGTGTGTTTCAGGTTTATCTGCGTCTATCCCATCTACATCAACAGTAAGAAGACGCTGGCTGAAGGACGAAGGATCCCCGCAGAGAAGGTTTTTACTTTATACAGTTTTTCATGACGTGTAACCAGAACACCTTCAGTTTTTTTGTTTTTTTTTTGTTGATATTTCTACCTTCCAAAAGCTGCTGGTTGTTAGCAGGACACACCACCGTGATGAGAACAGGGCTGCACGATTCTGGTTAGGGTTAGCGACTCCCACTATCCTTAAGGAGACCCATTCCCTCTTCATGCAGAAGACAGTATCTTCTAATTTAAATGAGCAGCTTATATGCTGCAAGAAATGCTAAATTTAATAAACTTCAACTAAGTGTGTTGTCTCTAATACTCAGCTCACCTGTAGCCAGATGCCCCCCAAAACACTGAGGCCTTGACCAGGCCTTGTCTCAAGGGAGACTGCTTTCACAACATCTGATCTGTTGTTAGCAAACACATTTTTTTTTCCACTTCCAAAATTCAAGCAGGTAAAGAGCTGCTTTAATGCTGTGATCCTCAGGGAAACCGCTGTAGACTCACGATGAAGTCCAGACTGTCACTGTACATTATGTTTCCACAGTTCAGCTTGATCATGTCCTCAAAATGATGCTTTGTTTTTGCCCGACACTTAACTGTGGTGTGTAGCATTAGAGAAGGTCGCACAACATGAAGAGCAGTTGTTGGAAGGCAATGAGCAGTGGTTGTAATCAGACTCTGTAGTCTTTTTAATGCTCCGCTGGATGTTTGAGTCAGAATCAGGTTTACTTACTTATGTAGGTTTTCACATGCAAGTAATTTGCCTTGGTGTTTTGGTCCATAATAATTAACATAGTACGAGAAAAAAGAAAACAAGTTTTGCAGAAGTCAAGCATCGTTAATATAATTTTTTTAATAAATAAATAAAAAATATGAATAAATTAAAATGAAAAGAGCTGCACAGTGTTTGAAACAAAGTAGATGAAATGTTCAAAATATTGACAAAGAAATGTGCAACTGTTCGCAGAATGGAGAGTGGTCGGGGCGATGGGTGTTTTCTGCTGAAGTTTTTCTCGTCTATTTGTGATGTTTCCGATCATTGCGGTGTCCTAGCCTTTACAGGGTTCATACATTTTGAAAAAACCTGGAAAAGTTATGGGATTTGAAAAAATGCAAATTCCAGCCCTGGAATAGCATAATAATAATATGTGATTAATAAATGTATTTCACGTCGTCTTAACCTCAACGTTCTATCGGGGCGCGATATTACGAATCCCACTATGAACAACATAAATTGTCATCCATTTTATTGTTCAACCTCTAAGGGGAAAACTTTAACACTGATTTTTATTCTTATTGTATAATGTCGACTGACATTTTCAGGAAAACATAGTCATGGAAATTTGCCGAAAAGTATTGGTTGAAATGTGCATGAACCCTGGCTTTAAATCCAGTTCCACACAGCAGTCTGAACAACCCTTTACAAGATTTTTGTCATTTATTTGTTGTCATTTGTTGATGCATCTCAGAGAAATTAGGTTTTACACCAAGGCATATTACAATACATGAAGGTATATAGACATGCAGTACAGTATAGGCGGAGGTGTCCTGAATACAGGTGGGCTACAAGTCCAACAACAGTAGTCACTGTTGTCCGACTTTACCATTACCACAGTGTACAAAGCACAGCAGCAATAATACCTAAAATATTTTCAAGGCAAATGTGTTTATTTTTGATGCAACCGACCTCCCCGCTACTTCAAACATGGCAATTTTCAATTAATTACGCAGCCTCAGATGAAAGCAGTGGATTGTAAATGTAGTGTAACATGCAGTAAATAAACCAATGAGGAGACAAACAGCTGATGTTGTGTGTCTGCAGGCGGTGGAAAATCCGTCCTGCGCTGAGATCAGAGACGTGTTGACGGCAGCTGGGATGAATGTCTACGTGGAGGTAAGAAGAACAACTTTATTTTTTTCCTGCAAAAAAAATCTGAAAATCACTTCATGAAGATGACAACAAATATATATGCATGCGTTTGTTTCCCAGAACAAAATGCACCCCAGAGAGTGGAACAGGGACGTCCAGTTCAGAGGACGTGTCCGAGTTCAGGTGAAGCAGGCGGACGGCAGCCTTTGTCAGGACAAATTCACCTCCCGTAAGTCCAACAAACCAATGTTTGACTTCATGCGATAATAAAATGTATGTTCTGACCATATTTGTCTAGTTGAGTTTATAGATTCAGGTTTTGTTTTTACCTCGATCCAATGCTCAAGGTTATATTTACCTAAATGTTGATTAAATATGTATCTGACACACTTAATTTTTCATGAGCTACTTGATCCAAATACTGAAGGTCCTTATTCAAAACTATAGTTTAGAAGATTAAATTATTGATCTGATGTGAATAAAAGAAGAATGCACGGGTTTTCGGCATGGCTCGTGCCGCGTCTGAGACGTGCGTGTCACGCAGGCAGTGTGCAAGCTCTAACCTGTTAACATGGGAGCCGAAATAAAAACGAACACGCCACGCAGTTGACACGCTCACGCCACGCAGGCAGTGTGCAGCCGGCCTAAGTTGTGTTGAGTAGAGTGGAGCTTCTCCCCTCACAGATGATCTGTGGTCATTTAAGACGCACAAACCTTTTGTTTCTGTCATCAAGTTACTAGTCTACATCCTTGACGTTTGACACTTCCGGGATTGCTCCGTTGCCGGATTTCACTCATTTAGGCCGGATATCCGTTGCCTTGGGCTTTCTTTGTGTTGGCATTTTAAACTCCGGTCAATTTATGAGGACTATGGTTAACCTTTTCTCAGATCTCTGCAAGGTAAATCCAGACAGCTAGCTAGACTATCTGTCCAATCTGAGTTTTCAGATTGGAAACTTTTAAACGTACACACGTTCCACCAAAACAAGTTCCTTCCGAGCCTATTTTGCAGCGGCACCGCAGCTTTTCTCGCGCAATTGTACCGCCCAAGACGCTTGTGATTGGTTTAAAGAAATGCCAATAAACCAGAGCACATTTTCCTTCCATCCCTGAATGCTATGTGGAGTAGCAAGACCCTCCAGCGCGCTTTGGAGGAGGGTCTGACAAAGTGAGACTTTGAAGTTACTGACATTTGTTAGTGATCAGCTGATATGACCTGCCGCCGGAGACATTTGTCATTTTAACTGGTAAAAGTGACGTCAGCGGGGGCTAAACTTGAGTAAAGTTCTGATGTTTTTTTGTTTATTTCCTTAGGTAAAGATGTGATGTTTTACGTAGCAGAGATGATCCCTAAACTAAAGACTCGGACCCAGAAAAGTGGAGGAGGAGACACCAGCTCTCAGCAGGGAGAGGGAGGAAAGAAGAGCAAGAAAAAGAAGAAATAAACGCATAGACATTTTCTTTTTTAAATAAATTTTACGTTTGAGTGTCAGGCAGAATCAAACCCTCAACTTATACTGAAGTTTTGTGGGTTTTTAAAGAGTTTGTTGTCATCTAGACCTCAGAACTCGTTCATCTGCAGGCTTACAAAATTAAAATATATCTGTTTCCCCTTTAAGTCCTTATATTTTGACTCGACTGAACATTTCTCTGACCTGAGACCTGTGAAACCTGTTCACAGCTGATTGTGTAGTTTCCAAAAACACGGAGAAAGGAACTAATTTCTGTGTTATTTCAAATTTCAAAGTGGATGGTGTGCATCTTTTGCTTCTGTTTAATACCTTATCCCTCCTTCCCCACATTTTGTAAAAATGTGTTTTTCTTTGAAGACCAGATGAATAAAGAGTTCCTTTTCTCAACTTTTTTGTTGATTTCATTTTAGCCAATTTATCGTCCTTGGAAAAGTAACCAAAGAAAGTTGTATGGAGCATGTTTGGGTAAATTACAGTTTATTTTCAAATTTTTATAAATATCGATTTGGCAATTTGACCTCTTCCAAACTTACGGCTGTAGCTCTGTCACTTAGCATGTGGCTAGCTTAGCTGTAGTTTAGAACGAGTGCAGCTGAACCAGAACTTGAGGGAGTTTAAAAAATAAACTGGACCTAATTATTCTGTCAAAACGAGCTTAAATTCAGCTGAACTGGATGTTCAATGAAGTTACATGAAGATCCTTAAAGGGACAGTTCTTATTTCTTGGAAGTGTATGACTAGTCAATGACAGTTTTTGTCAATGAATGGTGGCTTTAAGAAGAAGCATAGAACCGCGTCAGTGTGCTCGTAATGTAAAACCAGTGCCCTGTAGCCACAGACTAACCATAGATCATGTTTACGTACAGCATGATGCCACCCCGGACGAGACGTCATCTCTTCGGCTCTTTGTATTCGGTTACCAGGCAACGGTGTTTTTGCATTTTGGCTAACTTACAACCTAGCTAGCTAGCCCGGTGGGCTCTATGATTAACTAGGGGTTTTAAACTAAGTTAATTAACGAACACCAGATGGCCGGTTATCTGATAGACCCGAGCCGTGCTCCGGTGGCCTTTGGGCGGCGGGCCGTGCCACAGCTGTTCGAGGAGCTGCAGCAGCCGGAAGCGGACAGGAGGCTGCGGGCTCTGGCTTCACTCTGCGACCTGATGCACGACCCGGAGCGGATCTACCAGACTGTTAACGGGGGTAATAACTCCGAGTTCACAACTCTCTACTCCACTGTATTTATCTGACAGTTACTTTAGTTACTTTACATATTAAGATTTTTACACACAAAAGATATAAAGAATTTATAAAAATCAGGTGTTTTGATAGCTTATAGTATAAATTAAACAGTAGCCTACAGCTAAAAAAGACTAGCCCGTTAATCAATTAGACAGAAAATGAATTGGCTTTTAATTAATTTTGAAGAGTGGGAAAATGTGCTGTCACTATTTTGTAAACAAAACACATTGTAATGAAATACTGCATACAGTTAGCTACTTATATACAAATTCTTAAGAGATTTGGGTTTAGTGGGAATCTGGGCAGTGCAAAAGTTAGTGGTAAAGTAATGTGCAAAACCAGCATAACAGAAATTAGGCTATAAAGCTCATAATACTTACTACTATATTGTTACTGTAATATTAGGATTTTGAAGAACCTTTTCTTGTAATGGAGTATTTTTACATTATAGTATTGTCACTTTTACTGAAGTAAAGGATCTGAGTACTACCATCTGTTGCATCTGGGTTTTTTTTCTGTTGTTTTTTTGAGGTACCTTGATTTCATTTTTCCTCTTAGTGTTTTTCAGGATTTCTATGTTTACACACAGAAAATCATTCTGGTTATCCAATTAAAAGAACTATTAACTAGTTTGGAACCAAATGTATAATTGATTTTTGGATGATTTATAAAATGTAGAGATGGGAAAGGGAAGGAAATTAACTCTACAATTGGAGGAAAAAGAAAATCAAAATTCATTTTGGGCCTCCTGTCATACAGAGTGCTGACATCTTCTTCTTCTTCTTCATCTGCAGGTTTTCTGGAGCAGTTGAAGGTTTTGTTTGAGGATGAAGATTCATCAGTCAGAACAAAAACCTGTGAGCTGCTTCACCTCATGACTGCCCACAGCATCGGCAGGTAGGTAGACAGACAGACAGACAGACAGACAGAAAGACTAAAACAGCCACTCACTGTAGTTTATTTTATCAAACAAACAGGAGTAAATAGTGCATTTGTTGGGGATTATTTTCAACGGTGGATCAATCCACATTTGGTGCTCTAGTGAGATTTTGTGGCAGCAGGACGGTGTATGTGGGATTGAGTCAAAATAAACTTCAGTATGGTTTTAATGGTAATGAAGGAACATGTCACTCAGTGTTTTTATGGCACAGAGGAAGAAGATATATCAGGCTGTGATACACACACAATACTTGTTAGTAGATACATTCAGTGATGAGCAGTTTGTCCTGGCTGTACTCTATGATGTCACCAGCAGGTGGCAGTATAACACAAATTACTGAGAATCAAACTGTAGGCCTATAGGAGTACACATGAAAACCCTAAACAAGCAGTGTCGCTCTGCTCCGTCTTTCTGCTGTGCCCCATTCACGTAGTGTTTAGTTTTACACTATAGGTTAAACTCTGGCATTAATCCGCGGTTCACATGTATGCATGAACTGTGGTGGTCCATTACACTGTAGTCTCAACATCACTGATCATTTTTGATCAATATAATATAGAAAACATTACACTTCACGTTTTGTATCCATAACATGATTGTGTTATTGTACAATTTAGCAGTAAAAGCAGTAGCCTCTGTAAGTCAAGCCTAAATTTTTCAACTTGGGAGCAAAACGTGCTCTTTGGGGGAAAAAAAGTGAGTTGAATTAGCATAGTTCATGCTAATTAAACAACTGGACTTTGAGGTCAAGTGTTGTCGTATCGGCCCATGTCCCAGATGTGAAAGCCCCCTTACTGGACTACTGAATATAATAATATTCCATTATATTTTGTATTTTAAATTGTTACCTGCCACCAGAATTTTGTGATTTCCTTGCCATAAATATAGACGTTTTTTACCATAAATTGGTGCCCAAAAATTTATCAGAATGCAGGAATTGAAGTCTTTTACCCTCAAAATTTCCTGGGGGAGACCAGACCCCCCCTGCTTTATGTGATCCCCCAAAGGCCAATTCTGAGCAAGGAAAAACCCTGAAGTATAATCACAGACAGCCATAAAAACATTAAAATTGCAGAGTTAGAGAGTTAAAACAGATGAAAAGATGGAGAACCAGACAGACAATATGTACAGTATCAACAGAGAGAAACACGGACAATCGAACAGACAGACAGTGACAACAAAGAACAACATACTGTAGAGAATGACAGTAACAGCATACAAACGGCATAAACAGACAGACAGTATGTGTACATTTGTTATAAACGTGTGCTCTTTAAAAAGTAGTAAGCATTGTTTGCCAGTTACTTACATTAAATGTTTAGAAATCTGTTACATAAGGTACTGCTTATATTATTTCACCATCTGTACACAAATGTAATTAGTGAATGCACGTGTCCGTGGGTGGGGCTGCATGGTAATGTGGGCTGGTGTGACTACAGTGCCAGGGCTGATTTTGGTCCCAGTCCGCCCCTGAACTGTAGTGAAGGCTTTTGTCACAGTGAAGCTTTAACTTTGGAAATAAGTGACAGACAGCAAGAAGTGTAACTAAAATATAGCTTTAAACCCACTGTTTGTCTCTGTTGTCTCCTCCTGCAGACAGGCCCTGCTCTCCTCCTCCCTCCTCCCTCCTCTCTCTCAGCTGGTGGACGACAACTCGTCCTCCTGCAGGAGGAACGTCCACCGAGTGCTGAACCGCCTCACTCTGCTGCCTGCAGGTAAACTCATCATGTCTCCATCAACACTTTGGAGTTTTTAATCAGTTATTTGTTTTGTAAACCTTGATTCAGTTTGGTAACAATCAGCCAAAACTGATAAGTCAGCAATTTAAAAACTATCCTTATTCTACTAAAAGGGGGAAAAAAATAAGTATTATTTCTGTTATTTCACTAAATATATTAATGTGATAACAAACACTATCTCCATTAAATTGTTTTCCCACTAACAGTAAAACTAGTAAGTGATTGTAAAAGCTGTAAAAAAAAACAAATTTCAGTCGTATAAACGTGGCTAATAAACTCTCACTGAACAGGTAAACTGTGTGAGCACAACTACAGTTAGTACGGTGAAGCAGGAGTCGATGTTTATAACAGACAGTTCTAATATTTCACCTTTGTTTTCTCCTCCCAATAAATGAGTCTGACCTGAGATTATATCACTGCAGGTGCAGACGCTCTCCTGGCTCTGGTTCCTAAACTGATGCTGAAGCTGAGAGGGGAGGAAGATGAGGAAGAGGAGGTGCAAGTGCTGCTCCTCTCCACCCTAAGCTCCTGCTCCAGGCTGGATGCTCTGCCGGCTCTGGCCTCTGACGGTGTCTCGCTGCTGGGCCACAAGCTCTCCCACCGCTCCCCGAACATCCGCAGGGAGGCAGCTGCAGTCATGATGGCCCTCAGGTTAAACACCATGCAGGCTTTGTTTCAAAGAGTGGGGAAGTGTGCTGTTATATACTGCTGCAACGCTGTCACTTCAACTTACACCTCAACTTCGTCCAGGGCTTATACTTGCACTTGAACTCAGCGCTTGCCCATAAACTCACATTTCAACGTCATTCAAGTCTTACAACTTTACTGACACTTCAGAATTCCTCTGTGTTCCCGCTGACAACTTCAACAAACTCTTGAATTTAAAGTCACACTTGAGCTTCTTTCAGCAGGTTCACTTTAACCTCACTCAGCTCTCACATGTAAACTTAAACCTAAACCTCATTCAGAAAAAAACTAAAACTCAGTTCCAGTCAGCACTAACATTTAAACTCCTTTTCGCGCTTAAGCTTCAAGAATTAAACCCACACTTCAAATTCATTCAACTCACTTACAGTTAAACTGAAACTTCAGCACTAATTTTAGTGTTTCCACTTTATGCTTACACCAAAGTACTGCAAACTTTTGATGCTTTTTAAGACCTCAATAAGGTAAAGTTAACAGCCTCTCCTTAGCAGAACAAATGCATGTTAGCGCTGGGCTATTGATACTTTTCCAACATTGATATGTATCTCATTCATCATACAACAAACACATGCAAAATCCCATTAAAAAATGTCAAAATAGCCTATATACCTATATATATATGTATATACCTATACCTCTAACTCCTGAGTCCTTGGCAGCGGCCCCGGTTCTAATCTGACCCGTGGTCTTTTGCTGCATATTATTCCCTCTCTCTCCCAGCTTTCCTGTCTGTAATATCAAATAAAACGCTAGAAATATTATCTTTAAATCTTGTTTTTTCTTCTGCTGGTTCCAGTGTTTGTGAGGATGGGAAGCTCCAGGTGTGTGAGGAGTCGTTACTTCCTGTCCTGGTTGACCTGCTGCGTGACGAAGACATCGAGGTTCAGGCCAACGCTGCAGGAGTCATCATGTACACTGTGATCATCACCACAGGTACAAATACACACCTTGAAGTATTTTTCCTCACTGTGAATTCCCATTTCAAGTTTTTTTTTTTTTATTCTCCTGGATGATGTAAGCATCACACAGGTTCATGTTCTGACCTTCAGTTTAAATTATTACAACTTTATTTCGGACAAATCAGGTTTTATTCTGTCTGTTAATACTACAATACCCATGAGCCTCAGTTGCTGTTGAGAAGAAGAAGCCAAGGAATACAACCTGTCACTGTGGTTACTGAATTGATCCCAAAATGATCAGACACTTGACAGCCATTATAATTCCAGAGCTCGCCTCCCTGTGTGCACATGTTCCACCAAATCAAGTTCCTTCCCGGGGCTATTTTGCAAAAGCACCGTACCTGTGTCCGGGGCTTAGCGCCACCCAAGACAATTGTGATTTGGTTTGATTGTGGTTTAAAGAAATGCCAATAAACCAGAGCATGTTTTTCTCCTATACCGGAAGGTTGTGTGGACTAGCCAGACCTTCCTTCGCAGCGCTGTGGAGGAAGGTCTGGCAACGCAAGACTATATGTACACAGGCTTCTTGTACTTCTGATCTTTTATTAAAGGATCGGCTATTATGTTGTTACAGTTGTTAATCTTTTGTTCTGATGACTCAACAGGAGAGTTTGTCTTCTGTCTGAACCTTAAACGCACCATGTGACTCCTCCTGACCTATCAGGTAACAGAGTTTGATTGCAGGTAAGCGGCAGTGTCTGGATCTGGACGTCATCCCCATCCTCCTCGAACTGGTGTCCAAGAAGGAGGAGGAGGAGAAGGAGAGGAAGAGCAGGAAGGCCCTGGTCATGTACTCCCTGCGCGCTCTGACTGCCCTGGCTGAAGCTCCGGATGGCCGCCGCCTCCTGCTGGAGCAGCTTCCCCTGCTGCTGAGGAGGAGTGAGGCTGCAGAGGAGGACCACGACATCCGGCGGGACGCTCAGACCGCCGTCAGGGTCATCAACTGGACTCCCTAAGACCCTGATGACCTCTGACCTCCAGAACAGACCTGCTGGGTCAACCTCTGCTGATTACATAATAAATAAATGTAAAAAAAATTCTATTATTAATTAATTACACTACCGTTGAAAAGTTATTAATCTCATGCCACAAAGCTTGATTGTGTCCAGTCAGGTATCTGAGAGGACTACTCTATATGTCTGAATGGTCTTCGGTTGTAGGAAGTCCTCTTTACAAATAGATGTTATTTAGTTTTGTACATGGAGAACAAAACGCTGTTCAATAGCTTAACCAGACTGATAATTGACAGGGCAGAAAAAGACAAAGATCCTTCTGAGCAACAGTTGAATAAGAATATAAGAAATCAGCAGTCATTGGTAAAAGAAGCTGGAAGCTATAGACTGGGTAAACCCAGCCCGATCTGCCGGCGATTTGATTTCGCCCTGCAGCTCAGGCTGGAAACCTGTACATTTATCTATCCTGCTTCCGTTACAATTTTGCGGGGACCAATCACAAACTGGCTTATCCACCTGGCGCGCTATTGGCGGGTTTAACACGATGGTGATAGAGAAGCGACCAAGCAGCTTTTTGTTTACATTCAACATAGCGGCCACAGAAGCGCAGCACAGCCACAGATCTCTTAATACATCCATGGCAGCAACCCATTGATGCTGCTGTCGCTGCTACGTCACCCGGATTGACAGAGTCATTTGAGCTATGCCCGTTGATCACGCCTCTTGTGCAGTAGAAAATACAGAGCAGACTCCCCAGACTAATGTTCAATCTTAAAGCCCATTTTGCAGGTTAACCACCACTGTTGATTAATGGGTACATACAGCACTCAACATATGTATATCATTGTTAAAAATGTCTCCAAATAGTGTTAAAGGCCAGTTTTTGGTATTATTGGGTTTTTTAACGCAATTCGGTGATGACGTCACGTTGGGGAGACGTGCCTCAGCCTAGTACTAGAACTATGGTGACTGACTGGGATAAGGAAGAGGTGTTTTTACTGTCAATGAATAGCACCAAGTGAAAGTCAAGGTTTTCTTTAT